>NC_089492.1:305755214-306055214 GCF_036850765.1 Saccopteryx bilineata
CATATATTTGTTACTAGAAAGCCCGGTGGTCATACGAAATGACCGCTGTTCTAGATATTATCAATTTGTAATTAAAATGATTTGTGTGTACAAAGAGATCTTTGACATGTGAATTAACATTTTATTATTTAAATCACCTTTATTTATTGAGCTGGCGGTGGCTTTTAAGAAATGCACCGCCAGTGGTTTCCTTCGTTGCACTCTACTTTAAGCAATTAAGCAAGTAGAAGGGGGAAACCCCATGGGGCACTAAGCAAAGGGGCATCCTCGCTGCCTGCCCTGGGTAATTCAGTTTGAATTAGCAGACACCTTTGCACAAATCATTTTAATTACAATTTATAATATCTAGAACAGCAGTCATTTCGTATGACCGCCGGGCTTTCTAGTCTCTCATATGAGCCTACCTCACCTACAGAAAAGAAACACCTAGCCAGAGATCCTTGCCAAGCCCCTCTCTCCTCCCTTTGTGGTTGCTCCAAAGGCTGCAGGAATGTTAAAACCCTGCAGACCCGCGGAAGCCAAGTCCCACTCCGCGAGGGAGGTGTCCAGGAGCCTCAGCGCAGCCCGGGGGCCTCGGGCCGGACCCCCACCCACCGGGTGGGCTGGGCTGGGCACCCGCCACACAAAGGAGCCAGCCGCGGGCGCTGGACGCGAGGACTCGCCCCGGAGCCGGACGCCACGTCTGGTCCCCGCACTCCGGGAAATACGGATTAACGCCTAAACCTGTTGCACGATTCGGGTCCCCCCACTTCACCCAGAAATGAAGGAGGGCGCTCCGGACGGGAGACGCGAGCGGCCGGGGCTTCGCGGGCCGAGCCCGCACCCGGAAGGCGGCGCGGAGGCTGGGACCGCCCGCCCGGCTTCCTGGCTCAGGCGCTTTGTCTGCGGCGGCCGAGGCGGGGGCGACGAGGCAGCGGGGCGGGGGCGCCCCTCCGTCGGCCGCGGGGCCCGCCCGGGGGAGGAAAGCGGGGCCGCCACCCACTCCCGCCCGCGCTCGGCGCCCGGCCCCAGGGCCTGCGCGCTGCTCCCGCGACCGCCGGGCCACACGGCGGCCACACTCACCTAGCTGGCGCTGGCGCTGGCCGGCTGCTCCGGGATGGCGGGGAGGACGTGGGGACGCGAAAGAAAACGCGGGCGGAGGGCGAGGAGGGAGAAGGCAGGCTGGGGGCGGGGCAGGGCGGGCCCGGGTGGCGGCGGCGGCGGCTGCGGCGGCGGCGGCTGCTGCGGCTGCTGCGGCTGCTCCAGTCACTCGTGGCAAATCGCGTCCAGCCTCTGCGTGCGTCAGGCTAGGGGCGGCGGCGCGGGCTGCCGGGCGACCTCTGAGTACCCGGGGCCCAGCCTGTGTCCGGGCGACCCCGCAGGCTCCGGGGTAGCAGCTGCGCAGAGACCCTGCTCAGCTCGGGAAGAGTGCGGGCCGGAGTCCCGCAGGACCTGGGTGTTGGGGGCCATTGGCGAGTACAGTTACGCAAGCAACCAATAAGCTATCCGCGACAAACAGACACTTAAGCTGCATATAATAAAGATAATATGGAAATTTGCTTATGAGGATATAAAATAAAATTAGATCACAATTGTTTCTTTCCAGCTTTTTTTTAATTGGCAAAAGATACAGAGGAAGGGAGAGATTTGGGTGGTTTTGGTTATTCATTAATTACTTTCTTATACTTACCTTGATGGGTGGGAGAGCCTTCAGTGGAAACCTTGCACATGCTAGCGACCATGGGGTCATGTCTATGATCCCATGCTTGAGCGCGAACCACCCACACTCAAGCTGGTGAGCATGCACACAAGCCAGGGGAGCCCGCTCTCATGCTGGAGACCTCGGGATTTCAACCTGGGTCCTCAGCTCGATCTACTGATCCACGACCTGCCAAGCTTCTATTTTACAATTTAATGAGATTTAATTCCCATATATTAAACCTATTCTTTTTTTTATTTGTTTTTTTTTTTTTTGTATTTTTCTGAAGCTGGAAACGGGGAGAGACAGACAGTCAGACAGACTCCCGCATGCGCCCCACCTGGATCCACCCAGCACGCTCACCAGGGGCGACGCTCTGCCCATCCAGGGCGTCGCTATGTTGCGACCAGAGCCACTCTAGCGCCTGAGGCAGAGGCCACAGAGCCATCCTCAGCGCCCAGGCCATCCTTGCTCCAATGGAGCCTTGGCTGCGGGAGAGGAAGAGAGAGACAGAGAGGAAGGAGAGGAGGAGGGGTGGAGAAGCAGATGGACGCATCTCCTGTGTGCCCTGGCCGGGAATCGAACCCGGGACTTCGGCACGCCAGGCTGACGCTCTACCACTGAGCCAACCGGCCAGGGCCTTAAACCTATTCTTAATAAACCTTATTATGGTAAATTTTCATAATTATATGAAAATCACTAATATTAGTATAAAGAATTGGCATATTACTTTATTCAAGTTCCTATCATGTGAACATTTTATATAACCATGGCACATTTCTCAAATTGAGAAATCTCCAATTTCACAAAGTTTTTCACTATTTTCCTTTTTCCAAGTTGCAGTACTCAACCCACAATACAATATTTCTTTAAGACATCATGTTTTCTCGATTTTCTCTGTTCTGTGACCATTTCTCTGATGTATTTTTCTCATTTATGTCATCACTTAATTTAAGGAGTAGAGATGAGGTATTTTGTATCTTAATTCATCTTTTCAGTTGTACTAAGTTTGTCTCGTAAAATAGTGGCAATGCATTTTAGGACACCTCAGAATTGAAGTCTCTTATCACACCACTAACTAGAGGTAGAAAATATCAAAATGTCTTACCGTTGATCTCCTGGTAAAAATAACATTTGCCTGGTTTCTACACTTAATATAGCAAGAACAAATTCTTAGCGAAAACAACCAGCCTAAGGGCTCACATCAAAAGATTTTAAAACTTGCCTGACCTGTGGTGGTGCAGTGGATAAAGCGTCAACCTGGAAATGCTGAGGTTGCTGGTTCAAAACCCTGGGCTTGCCTGGTCAAGGCACATATGGGAGTTGATGCTTCCTGCTCCTCCCCCTTCTCTCTCTCTCTCTCTCTCCTCTCTATAATGAATAAATTAAATCTTTAAAAAAAAAGATTTTAAAACATATGTAGTATCTGTATTGGCAATATTTGTGAAAGCATAAATGTACAGATAAATGGGACAGAATAGAGAGCCCACAAAAAGACCTGCACAGATCAAATACACTCAACTGTTTGAGAAAGGAACAAAGGCTTTGACTTTGAAAGCATACACTTCCCAACAAATGATGCCAGAACACTTAGAGGACCATTGGCATGCATGGATAAGTAACTATTAATATGTAAAAGAAATCTCAACACATTCCTCACAAGTTTTAGCTGATAAAAGACTGGTATCCAGCCTGACCAGGCGGTGGGGCAGTGGGATGCAGAGAACTCAGGTTCAAGTCCCCGAGGTCGCTGGCTTGAGTGCGGGATCACCAGGCTTGAGCGCAGGGTTGCTGGCTTGAGTGTAAGATTATAGACATGACTCTATGTTCACTGGCTTGAGCCAAAAGACACTGGCTTGAAGATCAAGGTCACAGGCTTGAGGCCATGCTAGCTCTGGCTTGAGCAAGGGATCACTCACTCTGCTGTAGCCCCCCAGTCAAGGCACATATGAGAAAGTAATCAATGAACAACTAAGATGCAGCAAGGAAGAATTGATGCTTCTCATCTCTCTCCCTTCCTGTGTGTTCTTATCTGTCCCTCCTGACTCTGTCTCTGTGAAAAGGGTTGAAGGGAAGACTGATATCCACATCATAGAATTTCCAAAAGTCCACAGTTTAAAAAAACATGAAAAGATCTTGAACAGACACTTTCAAAGATAATCAGATGGCAAGTGACTGTATCAAAAGTGGTCAAGTTCGTTTATCACCAGAAAGTTACTATTTAGCACAGTGAAGTGATTGATAAAAGTACAGAGCTCATAGAATTTTTGAAATATTATTCCATTATATATATATGCTAGTGATAAAGAGAGAAAAAGGAATTCTTATTTGAGAGAGACAATGAAAAGACAATGCAAAGATGGCATCATTTCGGAAGATAGGTTCATATTTTTTTGTTTTATTTACTGAGAAGAGAGGAGGCAGAGACAGACTTCAGCATGCACGCTGACCAGAAAATACTCAGAAAGCCACTAGGGGGGATGATCTGCCCATCTGAGGTGTTGCTCTCTTGCTCACCAACCAAGCTTTTCTTAGCACCTTTGGTGGATGGTAGAGCCATCCTCAGCGCCCAAGGCCAACTCAATCCAATGGACCCATGGCTGAAAAATGGTGAGCGAGCGAGAGAAAGAGATAGAGAGAGAGGAGCAAGTGAGAGGGGAATGAGGAGAGAAGCAGATAGGCTTTTCTCCTGTGTACCCTGAAGGGAATCAAACCTGGGACATCCACACACCAGGCTGACACTCTACCACTGAGCCAGCCAATGAGTAATGGCAGATTCTTGAATGCATATTTATACTCTTGATTTCAATTATATAAAAGTTTGTCTAAAATATTTTGTTCATTTATAGAAAGGGCAGAGAGAGAGAGAGAGAGAGAAGGTAGGATGATAGGAAGCATCAACACACATGTGCATTCACCGGGTAAGCCTAGGGTTGTGAACCAGTGACCTCACCATTCCAGGTCGTCGTTTTATCCACTGTGCCACCACAGGACAGGCAAAAAAAATTATTTTAATCAAGTGGTCTCACTAATGAGTAGAATTTAGAAGAATTTTTGTATTTACTTAAGTCCAAAATCCTGAACAAAAATATCAAAGAGGGCCTTGAATAGTTGGCTCAGTAAAGCATCGACCAGGTGTAGGGACATCCCAGGTTTGATATTTGGTCAGGGCTACAAGAGAAGTGACTATTTTCTTCTCTCCTCCTGCTCTCCCAATTCCTTTTCTGCAGCCTGTAGCTCAGTTCGTTCGAACATCGGCCCTAGCACTGAGGTAGCTTGGTTGGCCTAAATATATCAGCCTCAGTAGCTAAAAACAGCTCACTTTATTTGAGCATTTTTTTTAATATTTTATTTATTGATTTTTAGAGAGAGGAGAGAGAGAGAGAGAAAGGGGAGGAGCAGGAAGCATCAACTCCCATATGTGCCTTGACCAGGCAAGCCCAGGGTTTCGAACCGGCAATTTCAGGGTTCCAGGTTGACGCCTTATCCCACTGCGCCACCACAAGTCAGGCTGAGCATCTGTTCTAAACAGAAGTTGCCAGGTGAATTGTCACGAACCTGCATGATGCATATATTCAGGTCCTGAGCGAGAACGGTGCAGAATTAAAGAAAATAGACTTAAAGAATTAAAAGATGGGTTTGGCAGGACTCTGCAAATACTGCTGGCAGAAACACCACCCTAGCAGAAAAACATGGTAGCCCCCAGAAACCGCATTTTCCTTTATTTAAAACGCAAAGTGGGCCATTAGCAAATCATTGACTTTTCTGATTAGTTTCCAAGGCAACCCAAGAATTCCACCAAGTTCAAAAAAACCCCAATACTTAACAGCCTAACTTTACATAAAGCAGAAATTTGCTTCCAGTCTTTCCGGAGTACATGGGGGTCAGGATGAGCATCACAGCTAACATGGAGATGTGGGGAAGGGCTTAGCCATTTTCAAGTGAGGTGGGGGGTTGGGCAGAAGCCAGTCCCCAGCACCTCTGTCCCCTCAAAATCTAACTGCAAAACCCTGTTGATTTTTCAGTCCCCGACATATCCCCCTTTTATATTTTTTAAACTTCAATTCGTGTGCTGTGATTTATACTCATCTGATTTCCCATGTCCCGATTTGGAGGAAGACTGGAAAAATAAAAAAATAAACAACAAAATTAAAATAGCCAATACTAACAGATATCAAAACAAGTGTCTTAATACAATGAAGTGATTAAAGCCTATTAGATTATCAAGCAAAGTTTTAGCTAATTCAACAGGATCTAAAGTAAAATTTTTGCAGTTTTGTATGTCCTTAATATGTTAATGTCATTTCACCAAGTCTGTGCTGACATCATCTCCTCTCCAAATTATTTGTAGATGTAACCCAACCCCATTTCAGTCTGAGAACTGTCCCAAGGAACAGGATTCACACATATTCAGGAAAAGTCCTCAAGGCACTGGAACTGTGGTCACATTCTACACTCTACAGCTAGAGTCTAAGTCCCAATGACCACTGTTGTTGTGCGCCATGGGTGCAGAGAGAGAGATCAGCAGACGAAATCAAGGACTAGCAAAGGACCACTGCTCGCTCAGGCAAATGGCCCCAAGTTCACAGTGTGTCCTATTTTTATTCACAAGATTTCAAAAACCCTGTTTACTGAGAAATTGGCATAACATCAAGCATAACTTTTACTTAAAGATACATGGAATATACCTGCCTGATAGCTTAATAACAATATAATATGAAAAGGCATTAATTGCTATTGCTTCTATGGTTCCTACAACATTCCTCTCTTTATCTCAAGGGATAACCTTGAAAGGAACAGAAATCTTATGAGAATGTTTTACTGAGAAAAGCCCAGCAACTGCCTTCAGTCACATAGACCTGTTTCAGTAACCCACCTTCAAGTCACAAAACAATTCTCTTGGCAAAACATTCTTTTCTTGTTGGCTGTGTTCCCATCCAAGGCCATGTGATGGGTTATTCCACTACAGACCACTGCTTCTAGCTGGCAATGATTCAGGTAGACTACAAGGGCCATCTGCAGCATGTATGGAGATGGGCTTCCATTTTCTTTTAACCTAGAGAGATGAACCCAGGGGGCATTTCCCTGGAGCTTTGTAGCCATGAGGTGGTGAGGAAAACCTCGGGATACACTATGCTGGGTGGCAGAGGTAAATTCATAACAAGTGGGCAAAAAGGAGAGAGAGAGTGAAAGAGAGAGAAAGGCTCTAAATTAGAAGGTTCCAGCCCAAAATAGGCATGGGGCATTGAGGCAGGAGGAGATACTATGTACTAAACAAGGCAGTGGATCCATGGCAAACAGGGAGTAAAATAATACCGTCAACACCCACAACAGAGATCTTTGAGGGATGAGCACAACCCAAATATTTAGGCAAAGCAGAGTAAGTGGCCCTTGTGTCTATAAGAAATGATATTGGCCTGACCAGGTGGTGGTGCAGTGGATAGAGCATCAGACGGGGATGCGGAGGACCAAGGTTTGAGACCCCAAGGTCACCAACTTGAGCACGGGCTCATTGGGTTTGAGCAAAGCTCACCAGCCTGAGCCCAAGGTCGCTGGCTTGAGCAAGGGGCCACTCGGTCTGTTGTAGCCCCCGGGTCAAGGCACATATGAGAAATCAATCAATGAACAACTTAGAAACCGCAACAAAGAATTAATGTTTCTCATCTCTGTCCCTTCCTGTCTGTCTCTTCCTATCTATCCCTCTCTATGACTCTCTGTCTCTGCCACCCACCCACACACACACACACACAAAAAGAAAGAAATGAGATCACCTTACCTGCTACTTGGAAAATTACCCTAGGCTTGTCCACAGTGATGTCAGATGCGGCCAATGGCCCTCGGCACCTTTAGTTTTCAGTGATAAGTCCCACCAGGCTAGGCAAAGTTAGGTGACAGGTGGCTGGAGTAGGGCTGGAAAAGACTAAACCCTACCTTGGAGGAGCGAGGGGGCAGCCTACTTTCCAGTGTCCCTTTTACCCACAGCAAGGGCATGGCCCTGGCAGAGGCCAAGAAACCAGGCAGGCTTCAGCCCAATGACCTTCCTTTCTACTCTTGAAGGAGAGCCCTGATGGAGGCTTATGAGTCCCCTTAGGGGTGTTAGATCCTTTACAGGCATATGCCCAAGAGATGGTATTTTGCCTGATCTCTTTAGGGCTCTGCCTGCCTTTTCCTGTTCCTCTCGGTCATTATAGACCTTAAAAGCCATGTTCAATGATCTCACTGAAGGGTTTGAGGGCCCTCCTCCACCTATATAAACATTTTTTGTATATCTGGAGCTGGTTGGAACAAGACAGGACAGCATTATTAGCTGGATCAAATGAAGGAGGGTAGGAATTTTCAAGAGAATGTGGTTTGGCATCCCTTGTAGGATTCTACAGTCCTTGGTTGCTGAATGGCCCTGTACATCAGCATTCAAAAATGTTTTTTAAAGTAAAAAGCATGATAAAGTAGATTTGCAGGAGTTCCAGGATATGACTCCCCCTCTTATATTTCTTACAATTGACCTTTAAGCATTTGCTGGGTACACTTTATATGATACCTTGACCCTGAGGATTGTAAGGAAATACCTGTCTTTATGTTAATTTTAACAAAATATAGTAAATGCTTTTCCAAGTAACATTCCCATACTTTTCAAAAACATTTCTACCCCATTAATTAACAGGCAATCTAGATAGTACAAAAAGGCTGGAAAAATCCAGCATGGCATTCATTATCTTCCCATTGCAAAAAAAAATTACACTTTTGTTAATTAAATCCACCGAGCTTCAAGATTTGCAGCAGCTTGCAGCTTGGAGCAGCTTGCAGTTTGCAGCAGTTTGGCCAAATTAGCAAGTGTTTAGGATCCACATTTTATTCTATTTAAATTTAAATGATGCTCTATACAAGTTCTAATTTGAAAAAATTGTAGAGATAAACCCATTTTATTATTTTTTTTAATATTAGAGCCGGCATTTCCAATTTTTGCATGCAAGAACTTAATTCAGGCCTTAAAAAAATCACATTTTTTTTTGACAACATTAAACAAGATTAAACACAAACAAGAATTAGACAAATCAGAGAGAAACGCAGGATTTCAGAGTACAACCATATTAGAAAGATGCCTGCTTGCCTGACCAGGCGGTGGCGCAGTGGATAGAGCGTCGGACTGGGATGCGGAAGTACCCAGGTTCGAGACTCCGAGGTCGCGCGCTGGCTCATCTGGCTTGAGCAAAGAGCTCGCCAGCTTGGACCCAAGGTCGCTGGCTCCAGCAAGGGGTTACTCGGTCTGCTGAAGGCCCACGGTCAAGGCACATGTGAGAAAGCAATCAATGAACAACTAAGAAGTCGCAACACGCAACGAGAAACTGATAATTGATGCTTCTCATCTCTCTCTGTTCCTGTCTGTCTGTCCCTGTCTATCTCTGCCTCTGTAAAAAAAAAAAAAAAAAAAAAAAAAAAGATGCCTGCTTGATTTTACTTGGGGCACTTTTTGAGAGGGACAGAAGAAGGATGAGACTAAAAACTTTCTTGAGAAAAACCTCAAAGAGTCTGCCTGAAATTTTCTTTAGCTACATCCAAACAGGCGTGTCCCACCCCAATTTCCAGGAAAAGAATAGGAAAAAAACCAAAATGATAGTGTAGCTAAAACATTAAGAAAATCAAGCAATAACAAAAAAAGGCTGCAACTTTCCTAATACCTAAGTCTTCTATTCATTCTCAAATTCTAATAGCTGCTGCAACTGGCAGCCCAAACCAACCACACTGAGATCCCTTTATCTTAACTCTAGCTGAGCGGCAAACTTAGTTGACAGGAGCGGGGAAGGCTTCCTTGTCAACCTCCCCAAATCACCTGCCCCTCGGCTTCAGCCGCTGCCTGTTGGGGCCCAACCCAGCCACCACCACTACCGCCACCACTGCCTCTCAGAATGACCTGTCCTTTGGCATTATATTCATATTTACACTCATTCGCCCAATGTTTCCCTCTCCTACAGCATGGGCAGAGGCCCAGAGCCTTAGGAGCTATCCAGGCTTGAAAAGGAGGCTGAGGATGATATTCTAGGGCAGGGGTCTCAAACTCAACTCAGCATGTGGGCCGCAGAGCAAGATCACAGCCGTACGGTGGGCCGCGCTAGGTCTACAAAAGGCAACTGTTATGCAACACTTTTCTCACTGCAGTTGAAAACAAAAAAAATCAGTACAACAAGCACAATCATACATGCAGTTTACTCAGTGTCACAAAACGACCAGAAACTGTAGTTCGCATCACAACTGCTGTTAACTAAGCTAATATCTAGCTAGGATGCTAGAGAAATGAAAAATACAAGTAGGCCCCTAGGCTTACTTAATTTTATCCAAAATATTTTGAACTTCGTGGATTAGTCTGCGGGCCGCACAAAATTGTTTGGCGGGCCACATGCGGCCCGCGGGCCACGAGTTTGAGACCCCTGTTAGGGGAACAGTGCAGCTTCTAGCAAAATCTCCCAAACCCCTGCATTGGAAACAAGATCCACAGGCAGAAGTACTTTCTTGACCTTTCATCTTTTGTTCTGCCTTTTTTTAAATGTAATTTTAATAAGTAAAAATTTACAACCTCCTTCTCCCAGCAATGACTCATTGCATCTTTTTAAAGAACACACTTGGATTCTGCCACAAATAGAAGTAGCCAGATAGATCAAGGTACATGATGCCAAACACACAAGCTTGAATAAGTACAAACGGCTAGACTTGTAGAAATAGCTGAGAGGAAAACTGGGAGTCCTCACCAGGCCATTATCTGGGAGAGCTATGGAACAACAAAGGTGGCTCTAAACTCACTGAAGATTTACCCCTCCCTCCAGCAAACATGGTTATTATATTTTAAAGATTTGCTTACACCACTGCACAATTTTTTTTTTTTACAGAGACAGAGAGAGAGTCAGAGAGAGGGACAGACAGACAGGAACGGAGAGAGATGAGAAGCATCAATCATCAGTTTTTCGTTGCAACACCTTAGTTGTTCATTGATTACTTTCTCATATGTGCCTTGACCATGGGCCTTCAGCAGACTGAGTAACCCCTTGCTGGAGCCAGCAACCTTGGGTCCAAGCTGGTGAGCTTTGCTCAAACCAGATGAACCCATGCTCAAGCTGGCAACCTTGGGGTCTCCAACCTGGGTCTTCCGCATCCCAGTCCGACACTCTATCCACTGTGCCACCACCTGGTCAGGCCACTGCACAATTTTTACAAACTTTTCTTAAAGCACTGTCTCCCTGGCCATAGGAAACTGGGTAAGCCTGCTACATATATATTCCCCTACCCCTTTTATTATTGATTTTAGAGAGACATCAATTCATTGTCCCCCTTATTTATGCATTCTTTGGTTGATTCCTGTATGTGCCCTGACTGGGGACCAAACCTGCAACATTGGCTTATTGGGACAACACTCATCAGTTGAGCTAGGCAGCCAGGGTCCACAAACTTTTTAAACAGAGGGGTGTGGAGGAGTAGCAGAATAAATGAGTCAAGGACAGATGTTTAAATAGCCATCAGGAAACAGCTGTGCATGGTTACTAGGCAGAGTTGAGTCTGAAGGCAAGGCTTCCCAACATCTTCCCATACCCATATCCTTAAAACAGGACAAGATGGGATGACCACACCAGGTAACATCACCAAGGTCTTGGCTAGCAACTAAAATGTGCCTCAACTCTCTGCCCTTTCTAGGTCCTATGTTCCATTCCCTCAAGAACAAAAGGAACTATGTTTACTCAATAAGGCTTTAATTTCTCCTTCCAGCTGGACACAGTATTTAAGTGATCCCCACTACTCCAAAACAACTTCCACTTTTATTTTCTTCTCCTTCTTCTTCTTCTTTTTGGTGGTGGTGTCACTGTCCCCATCTCCCAGAGCGACTTCAGTCTCCAAAGCAGCTTTGGCTTTCTTGTCTTTCTTCTTCTTCTTCTCCTCGATCAGCTGTGGAGACAATGGTGAACTGGCATCACTTTCACTCTCTTGCTTCCACTTTGGGACTTGTACTGTTTTGGCAACCACGGCTGTCTTTGTGTCACTGTAGTCAACATACTCCTGGGTCCAGGTGGCAGGTATACTGTCTGTGGGTTTGCCATGCTTGTCCAAAAGGTCCTGCTTGATCATCAGCTTCTTCTGACTTGCCTTTGGGCCTAAGCCCCACTTCCAAGGGTAAGTATTTCTTTCCATGATCACTCTCTTAATCTTGGCTACTATCCCATGGTCACAGGTAGAGATCACTGCTGTGGTCATTAATGCAACAACTATGCAGATTGCTTCCCCTTTAGTAGTGATGACCACAATCTCCTGATTGACTTCAATACCGTCTTCATATCGGAGAACACCCAGAAGCATGATCTTCGCCCCATAGCAGATTGCATTCACTGCACTGTCTTTCATAACCAGCTGTTTATGAGATGTCAACAGCTTTTCCAAAGGGTAAACAACTTGCCACAGGTAGCTCTCATCCTTGTGGTTATCATACATCCACTGAGCATCAAGCACATCATGCATTGTCACCATGTGGTCCTTTTCGCTCATGACTCCAGAACGAACCCTCCGAAGTTCCTGCATCTGACCGCCAACTCCCAATAACAAACCAAGGTGTACACACTGTTCGAATGTAAGTGCCAGCCTCACAACTCACCCAAAAGCTTCCTAATCTTCTTTCAGGATCATACTCAATCATTTCGCTCTCATAGATGATCCGTACTCGGAGTTGCCTCTTTCCTGCAGCAATAAGTGGGGGTCGCTGGAATAAGGCACCCGTCAGAGTTTCTAGAGCCCTAGATAGTTGAGTACCCCCTTCAATAGCATTGTGCAGCTGGACAATTCCCACATACTCTTTGCCTGCACTTTGTTGTGACTTGACCAAGTGAGTGTCTCGTTCTATGCACACAATTAAACAGTCAGTCACTTTGGGATCCAGAGTACCACTGTGTCCTGTCTTCTCCACCTGAAATATTCATTGGATCCAGGCTACCACCTCATGGGAAGAGGGGTTGGAGGGCTTGTCAAGATTAATAAAGCCTGTCCTGATATAATCCCCAATCTCACTCTTCAGAGGATTTGAAACACAAGGAAGAGGTATATAGTGCGTCGTCCTTATATTTAGCTTATCAAAATTCTTTAGCAACAGGGGCCACTGAGATGTGTCTAACTGAGCCACTTTGGATTCAGGTTTGATAAGAAATTCTTCAACATGTTGTATTTCTGCAACATCTTCCTCTGGTAATGACTTGGGCTCTTTCTTCTTCTTATGCTTCTTTGGCAAAGTACATACTTCCACATCCACCATGTTGCCCGGCAAAGCATGCAAGCCACATGGGCCACCTCCAAGAAGACTATTACAGACTCCTGCCGCCTTCAGGCTATGCCGCTAGAAACCCTGTTCTGCCTTTTATCAAAGAATCTTGGGGATTCCAAGATGGCAGAGGAGTAGGCAGATACACAGACTCCCAGCTCACACCACCAAACTGGATTACAAATTAATTTAGGAACAATCATCATGAAAAAAACAACTTTGAACTAAAATAACAGGTCTCAAAAACCAAGAAGCAAAAAAGAATACACACAGATTCTAGTAGGGAGTGTGGAGGCATGGTTGGGGCTCCTCTGCTTTCAATAGCAAGGAGGGGCTGAGGCTGAGAGTCCAGAAGGGCTCTCATTACATGGAGAAAGGCCCTGAGAGATGGGTGCCCTCAGTCTCAGAACTGGAGACCCAGCCTAGAAATCCAGGGACTGGAGGATACAGATGAAAAGCATTGAGAGGGGAGAAGAGCAAAGTTCTGTATGTGGGAATGTGGCAAGGGTGCCTTAAAGTGAAAGAGTAGAAAATATCACTCACAGCCACCTGCCTGGAGCCCCAGGGGTGAGGAGGGCTGAGAGGACTGGCTTGTCTTCCATGAGAAAAGGGGGGAAAGTGAGACGGTGATGGTCAGAGGAATGCCTGGAATGATCTGAGAAGCTGACTCCTCCAGTGCAGAGGTGGCCATAGCTGGGGGAGGGGTTGATTCCCTCCACACAGCACAAGCCTAAAGTGGTTACGGGTGACCCACCTCCAGAAAGCTCTCCAGCTCCAATCAGTGTGAAAGACATAGCTGAAAGCAAGAAGTGGGGTGGAGAAGCAGTAACTCAGGTCTTCATGGAGATCTAAGATACACCTCCCCCTACTGAAGCCAAGAATGCACTCTGCCCACAGAGAGCAGCTGGCAGAACCTGCAGTCAGATTCTCAGAGGTCACACCCACCGCATTGCTAAATACAGTTTCAAATAAGCCCCCTGCTGAGATAAGTAAATAAGCCCACCACTGAGTAAAGTAAACTGAAAACAAATCAGGACTTCAAAGCAGCTCTACTACATAAAGAGACCACACTGGAACAAGCCTGCAAGCCAAAAACAGAAACAATGGGAAGACAAAGAAATTCAAGTCATATGAATCAACAAGACAAATCCCCAGAAAAAGATCTGGATAATGGCCCTGGCCGGTTGGCTCAGTGGTAGAGTGTCGGCCTGGCGTGCAGAAGTCCCGGGTTCGATTCCCTGCCAGGGCACACAGGAGAAGCACCCATCTGCTTCTCCACCCCTCCCCCTCTCCTTCCTCTCTGTCTCTCTCTTCCCCTCCCACAGCCGAGGCTCAATTGGAGCAAAGATGGCCCAGGCGCTGGGGATGGCTCCTTGGCCTCTGCCCCAGGTGCTAGAGTGGCTCTGGTCGCAACAGAGCGACACCCTGGAGGGGCAGAGCATCACCTCATGGTGGGCGGAGCGTTGCCCCCTGGTGAGCGTGCCGGGTGGAACCCGGTCGGGCACATGTGGGAGTCTGTCTGACTGTCTCTTCCCATTTCCAGCTTCAGGAAAAAAAAAAAAGAGAGATCTTGATAAAACGGAAAGAAATCAAATCACCGAATGGAGAGTATAAAATAATGACTGTTTGGATGCTTAACGCTCTCAAAGCTACAATGGATGGACTTAATGAACATCTAAATAAAGAAATTGTAAGCATCAAAAAGGACACAGTAATCATAAAGAAGAACCAGACAGAAATGACAAACACAGTATCAGAAATGAAGACTACACTTGAAGGAATTAAAAGCAGGCTGGATGAAGCAGAGGATCGATTCAGCAACTTAGAGGACACGATAAGTGAAAGCACAGAAGTAGAGCAGCAAAAAGAAAAGAGGATCAAAAAGTCTGAGGAAACTCTAAGAGAGCTCTGTGACAACATGAAGAGAAACAATATCTACATAATACGGGTTCCTGAAGGAGAAGAGAAAGACAAGGAATAGAGAACCTGATTGAAGAAATTATAGCTGAAAATTTCCCTAAATTGATGCAGGAAAGAATCACGGGTTCAAGAAGCAGAGAAAATCTGATTAAAAAAGAATCCAAAGAGACCCACACCAAGACACATCATAATCAAAATACCAAAGCTAAGAGATAAAGAAAGAATACTAAAAGCTGTAAAAGAAAAACAGTCAATCACCTACATGGGACCCCCATAAAGATGATATCCAACTTTTCAACAGAAACACTTGAGGCCAAAAGGGAATGGCAAGAAATATTCAAAATAATGCAGAACAAGAACCTACAACCAAGACTTCTTTATCCAGCAAGGGTATCATTTAAAATTGAAGGAGAAATAAAAAGCATCACAGATAAAAAAGAACTCAAGGAATTCATCACAACACCAATTCTGCAAGAAATGTTAAGGGGCCTGCTGTAGACAGAACAAAGCGGAGAAAAAAACTCTAGTAAAAGAGTAATGTAGATTTAAAGAAAAATGGCAATAAATAACTACATATCAATAATAATCTTAAATGTAAATGGATTAAGTGCTCTAATCAAAAGATGTAGGGTAACTGAATGGATAAGAAAATAGGACCTGTACATATGCTGTCCACAAGATACCCACCTCAAAACAAAATACACATAGACTGAAAGTAAAAGAATGGAAAAAATTTTTTATGCAAATGCAAATGAAAGAAAACCTGGGGTAGCAATACTTATATCTGACAAAATAGACTAAAAAAAGACTATAGTAAGGGATAAAGAAGGTCACTACATAATGATAAAGGGAGCAATCCAACAGGAAGAGATAATCATTATAAATATCTATGCACCTAATATAGGAGCACCTAAATATGTAAAGCAGACTTTGATGGACATAAAGCAACATCAGCAGCAAAACTATAATAGGGGATTTCAATACCATACTAACATCATTGGATAGGTCCTCAAGAAAGAAAATTAACAAAGAAACAGCAGAATTAAAGGACACACTAGATCAACTGGATTTAATAGATATCTTCAGAACCTTTCATCCTAAATCATCAGAATATACATTCTTTTCAAGTGTGTGTGGTACATTCTGTACAATAAACCACATATTAGTGCATAAAACGAGTCTCAACAAATATAAGGTTGAAATCGTATCAAGCATCTTCTCTGGCTACATTGGCATGAAACTAGAAATCAACTAAAATAGAAAAACTGAAAAACACTCAATCATTTGGAAACTAAACAGCATGTTTTAAAATAACAAATGGGTCAACAATGAGATCAAGGAAGAAATCAAAATTTTCCTTGAAACAAATGAAAATGAGCATACAACAACTCAAAATCTGTGGGACACAGCAAAAGCAGTCCTGAGAAGGAAGTTCATAGCATTACAGGCATACCTTAAGAAGCTAGAAAAGGCTCAAATAAAAAACTTAACCCACCTGACCTGTGGTGGCGCATGGATAAAGCATCGACCTGGAATGCTGAGGTCGCTGGTTCAAAACCCTGGGCTTGCCTGGTAAAAGCACATATGGGAGTTGATGCTTCTTGCTCCTCCCTTCTCTCTCTCTCTCTCTCTCTCTCTCTCTCTCTCTTTCTCTCTCTCTCTCCTCTCTAAAATGAATAAATAAATAAAGTTTAAAAAAATAAAGTTTCCTTTAAAAAAAAAAACTTAACCTTGCAACTAAAAGAACTAAAAAAAGAACAGCAAGTAAAGCCCAGAGGAAGTAGAAGGAAGGAAATAATAAAGGTCAGAACAGAAATAAATGACATAGAGTCTAAAAAAAAAATAGAGAGGATCAATGAAACTAAGAGCTGGTTCTTTGAAAAGGAAAACAAGATTGATGAACCTTTAACCAGATTCACCAAGAAAAAAAGAGAGAGAACTCAAATAAATAATATTAAAAATGAGGGTGGAGAAGTAACAATGAACACAGCAGAAATACAAAGGATTGTAAGAAAATACTATGAAGAACAGTATGCTAAAAAATTAGACAACCTAGGTGAAATGGACAAATTCCTTGAAACATATCATCTTTCAAAAATCAATCTGGAAAAATCAGAAAACCTAAATAGACCAATTACAACAAATGAGATCGAAACAGTTATTTAAAAAACCCCAACAAAACAAAAGCCATGGGCCAGATGGCTTCACAGGTGAATTCTACCAAACATTCAAATAAGAACTAACTCCTATCCTTCTCAAGCTATTTCAAAAAATTCAAGAGGAGGGAAAACTTCCAAGTCCCTTTTATGAGGCAAGCATAATTCTGATTCCACAACCAGGCAAAGACAACACAAAGAAAAACTATAGACCAATATCCCTAATGAATTTAGATGCTTAAATTCTTGCCAAGCCTTACCAGGCAGTGGTGCAGTGGATAGAGTGTCAGACTGGGATGTGGAGGACCCAAGTTCAAGACCCCGAGGTCACCAGCTTGAGTGCAGGCTCATCTGGTTTGAGCAAGGATCACCAGCTTAAGCCCAAGGTCGCTGGCTTGAGCAAGAGGTCACTCGGTCTGCTGTAGCCCCCCGGTCAAGGCATATATGAGAAATCAATCAATGAACAGCTAAGGAGCTGCAATGAAGAATTGATGTTGCCCTGGCCGGTTGGCTCAGCGGTAGAGCGTCGGCCTAGCGTGCGGAGGACCCGGGTTCGATTCCCGGCCAGGGCACACAGGAGAAGCGCCCATTTGCTTCTCCACCCCTCCGCCGCGCTTTCCTCTCTGTCTCTCTCTTCCCCTCCCGCAGCCAAGGCTCCATTGGAGCAAAGATGGCCCGGGCGCTGGGGATGGCTCTGTGGCCTCTGCCTCAGGCGCTAGAGTGGCTCTGGTCGCAATATGGCGACGCCCAGGATGGGCAGAGCATCGCCCCCTGGTGGGCAGAGCGTCGCCCCTGGTGGGCGTGCCGGGTGGATCCCGGTCGGGCGCATGCGGGAGTCTGTCTGACTGTCTCTCCCTGTTTCCAGCTTCAGAAAAATGGAAAAAAAAAAAAAAAAAAAAAAAGAATTGATGTTTCTCATCTCTCTCCCTTTCTGTCTATCCCTATCTGTCCCTCTCTCTGTCTCTGCCACACACAAAAAAAAAATCTCAACAAAATATTAGCAAACTGAATCCAGCAATTCATGAAAAAAATCATACATCATGATCAAGTGGGATTTATTCTGGGAAGCAAGGCTAGTACATTATTCACAAATCAATCAATGTGATTCATCACATAAACAAAATGAAGGAGATAAAACCACATGATAATATCAATAGATGCAGAAAAAGCATTTGATAAAATCCAGCACCCATTTATGATAAATACTCTCAGCAAAGTGGGAATACAGGGAATATACCGCAACATGATAAAGGCCATCTATGACAGACCCACAGCCAACATCATACTCAATGGGCCAAAGTTAAAAGCAATCCCCTTAAGATCAGGAACAAGCTAGGGGTGCCCACTTTCACCACTCTTATTCAACATAGTTTTGGAAGTCCTAGCTAGGCACAGCAATCAAACAAGAAAAAGAAATAAAAGGTATCCAAATTGGAAAAGAAGTAAAACCATCATTATTTGCTGATAATATGATACTGTACATAGAAAACCCTAAAGTCGCAGTCAAAACACTACTGGACCTGATAACTGAATTCAGCAAGATAGCAGTATATTAAATTGATGCTCAGAAATCAGAGGTATTTTTATACACCAACAATGACCTGTCTCAAAGAGTAATTAAGAAGACAATCCCCATCACTATCACAACAAACAGTGAATCCTGGTTGTGGTGCACATAGAGGTACATCTCCCTATCATCCCTTCTCTCTCACTTAAAAAAAATGTCAAAGAAGAAACTTTCCTGGAAGTTAAAACAATATTTCTTTACTTCTAGAAACACCATTTGATCATGGTGAACTACTCAGATTTGTGAAGACATCAAGTCACATAGATGTGGAAGACTCAACTTTTTGGAAGAGTTGATTTGAACCAAAGTGAGAACATATGACAAGGAGCAAGACCTCAAATGCCGTAGGAGTCAAAATTTTAGTAGGAAATTTGAACTTGAAAAATTAAAATGTTTCCAATATCCAAAACCTGAGCTTCAAATTTTTTTACTATTCCGGGGCTATGGTTTCTAAAACTTTCAGACTCCTAAGATCTGAAGGCCTGACCTATGGTGTCTCAGTGGGTAAAGTGTTAACCAATAAAGCTGAGGTTACACGTTGGAAACCCTGGGCTTGCCCAGTCAAGGCACATATGGGAGTTGATGCTTCCTGCTCCTCTTACCCTTCTCTGTATCTCTTTCTCTCTCTCCTCACTAAAAATAAATTTTAAAACTTGATAAATCCTTGAACACAAACACACCTTGCACTCCCCAGTGTCTTCAAATTCAATCTGAAATTTACCACAGAAACTCTTGTACATTGACACTCCTCAGACATTTAAATGAAATTAGATTTAGATTTATTGCTTAGACAAATGGTTCGTGCTACACATATGGCAGTTTTCCATCAACAAGCCTAAACATAGTTGACATGGAAACCTTAAGCCTTGACCTTCAGATGTTCAGTTGTTAACCTCTGCAGAGTATGGCTTAATCAAAACACATACACTGATGCCTAGATCTTCAGAGACTGAATCTACATAAATCCCCAAATGACAGTTTGTATGCATTCCTGCTTCACCAAACTCACAGGCCCTTCACTCGGATCCACAGAGAATCCTGCTGACAAGACCTCGAGCCTCTGAATCTCCAATGGCAGCACCCAGAGGCTGAACACTAGTAAAAACCACTTCCAATGTGGTGCTCTGTCCCCAAGTTTCTCCTTGCCTGTTGCTAGAAGAACTGTGTAGCCACATCTCAGGCTCTGTTCTGGAATTCCAAGTTCTGGCCTTGAACAAGTTCCATGATGTCATGGAATGTATTAAAAAGTTTCTGATGGGTATGACCATAACATTTGCCATAACTGTCAGGTGAAATAAAACATAAATGTCTTAGAGGCTCCCAATGCCTTCTTTTCTTCCCAAGGGGTGGTCACAAGCACAGAGGAACTGTTTAAATTATCACAGGCTGAAATATATCCAAGGGCAACATGGCAGGGGATGCATCTTGTTCATCACTTTAGTCACAACAAAAAGTTGACAGTACAGATGTTACACAGGAGCAGCAAGGGTGAATCCAGCTTCCATCAGGTGTGATGATGTGTGTATGTCACAAAAGAATCCAAAGACCTTTGGGCTGGATGTTAGGTTGAAATAAATTGAGGGCCACATTTATTTTTTTTCTTCTGAAGCTGGAAACAGGGAGGCAGTCAGACAGGCTCCCGCATGCGCCCAACCGGGATCCACCCCGCATGCCCACCAGGGGGCGATGCTCTGCCCATCTGGGGCGTCACTCTGCTGCAATCAGAGCCATTCTAGCACCTGAGGCAGAGGCCACAGAGCCATCCTCAGCGCCCGGGCCAACTTTGCTCCAATGGAGCCTTGGCTGCAGGAGGGGAAGAGAGAGACAGAGAGGAAGGAGAGGGGGAGGGGTGGAGAAGCAGATGGGTGCTTCTCCTGTGTGCCCTGGCTGGGAATTGTACTCAGGACTCCCGCATGCCAGGCCAATGCTCTACCACTGAGCCAACCGGCCAGGGCTGAGGCCCACTTTTAAAACACATGCAGTGCAGTCCTCCTCCTTGATTTCTCTACTCTCACTACTGCCACACTCACAATACTCCTGGTCACCCAACGTGTGTTTCATTGGGCGAGGGGATGCCCCACATAAAAATTTTTCCACACCAGCTGTGTGCCATTAAATATATCTTAATTGTTACCCAATAATATCAAATCGCACAGGCAATGGCTCAGGGCCACACTCTGCTTTCAGGTCACTTCAGAAGCCAAACAAATCAAGTAGCTCTCCCGGTCACTACACCTTCTAACCTGGCTTCAAATGGAGGTTCCCACAACCCCTCCTCTGGTTCAGTTGATTTCCCAGAGTGGCCCACATCACAAAACAAAACCAAAGACAATAATGTTTCCACTTTATTAAAGGGTATCATAAAAATTATAGGTGAACAGCCAGATGAAGTGATACACAGCTCAAGGTCTGGGAGGGTCCCAAGCACAGGAGCTCGTGTCCCGATGTGGTTTGGGTACATCACACTTCCAGCACTGGGATGTGTTCACCCACCTAGAAGCTCTCTGAAATCCCTCTCATAGGGAGTTTATTTTCTGCTGGCTTTCTCAAGTGGGCATAATTTATTTATGCTATTTCCAGACACCTGCCCCTTTGGATGTGTGTGGTGTGGCTTAAATTTTGAATCAGAGTCACCTCAATATAACAAAAGATGTTGTTGGTTCTGTTGTCACTTAGGCATTGATAAGGGTGTCAGGAGCTCTGTGCCAGGAACTGAGGACAGAGAGCACTATGAATGTATTTAGTGTATCTCACTAGATCATATTGGTGATCTGAAAAGGATACCTGTAAAGGACTCCATTTTCTAATTCTCTATATAAATTACTTTACAGATGAAAATAAAGCTGTGCTGCCAAAGCTTAGGGATGGAAAAAAGAATGTTACCATCAATGGAAAGTATGAGGAAGCTTGTGATGAAAAAGCATTTAGAAATTCCTCCTGTGGTGTTGGTTACAAGAACCTGGAGCTAAGACAGTAACTACTCTGGGTCCAGATAAAGTGCACCGACTGCCTAGGGAACACTGCCTCCTGATTCCATAAAAGGTTTCATATGTATAGTTTGAACCCACAGTATCTACAGGTATTTATTGATACACAGAAAACAGAAGCAGAGACAAGTATGAGAAAGTCAGGAAGCAGAGATGAGAATGAGGATGCTGGTTTGAAAGCCCCGATACGCCTCATCCTAGCACAGATGAGAAGGAACTGCTAGAAGTTCATGTTTCTGACTCCACTCTAGCATGGCTCTTAACCATCTCATTCAAGTCAATAAATCAAATCTTTAAAAACAAAAAGACTTCACAATAATCACCTCATCTGTATAGCTTCTCTGCATGAGTTTGGATGCATATATATATAATACTCTATATGGGGAAGGCTTTTCCACTTTCACTGCATAGTAACAGTTTTACTAAGGAATGAACTTGCTGATATACAGTGAGAGCAATCTTTTGAGAAAACCTTTCCCACATACACTGCATACATAGTAATTCTATCCCATATGAGTCCTTTGATGTACAGTTTGCCTTCACTCAGAAGTCCTTTCCACATTCACTGCATGCATAGGGCTTCTCTGCAGTATGAAACATTTGATATACAGTCAGCTTTCCCTTCGGTGAAAGGTCTTTTCCACATTGACTGCATAAAAAAGGCTTCTCTCCTAAATGAGTCCTTTGATGTATAATCAGTGTGTTCTTCAATGAGAAGCTTTTTCCATATTCACTGCATGTGTAGGGCTTTTCTCCCGTATGAGTCCTTTGATGTAAAATCAGTGGGCGCTTCTCTATAAAGCCTTTTCCACATTGACTGCATACATATGGCTTCTCTCCTCTATGAGTCCTTTAATGTATAAACAGCTTGCTTTTCTCTTGAAATCCCTTTCGACATTTGCTGCAATATATGGCTTCTTTTCTGTATGAGTCTGTTGATGCACAAGCAGTTGGCTTTTCACTGAAAAGCCTTTTCCACATTCACTGCATTCATACAGCTTCTCTCTTGTATGAGTTTGTTGATGCACAAGCAGCCTGCTCTTCCATCAGAAGCCTTTCCCACATATACTACACATATAGTTCTTGTCTTGTGTATGAGTCTGTTTATGTACACTCAGTTTGGACTTCTCTGGGAAGCCTTTTCCACATTCATTGCATACATATGGTTTCCCTCCTGAACGATTTCACTGATGGATGATGAGATTGTGCTTAATTAAGAAGACTTTTTCACATTCACTGCACGTGTAAAATTTATCTCTTCTATGAGTTTGCTGATGTTGATGTAAATGAGATTTTCCAGAGAAGGTCTTCTCACATAGACTACATCCATATGGTTTCTCTCCTGTATGTGTTTGATGATGAGTAATGAGATGACTTTTCCTGAGGAAGCCTTTCCCACATTCACTGCATTTATAAGGTTTGTCTCCTGTATGAGTTTTCTGATGTTTATGAAGATAAGACTTTGAAGAAAATTTCTTCCCACATAGAATGCATCCATGGGGTTTCTCTGCTGTATGAGGATGCTGATGATCAATGAGCTGATTCCTGTAACTAAAAGCTGTCCCACACTAACTACATGTGCACGGGTTTCTTTGCCACATGAGCTTTCTGATGTATATTCAACTGTGGTGTATTGAAGGTTTTATCACATTTACTGCATTCATACTGATTCAATCCTATATGAATTCTCCAATGTTCAGTGAGCCTAGATTTTCTGGAGAAGGCTTTCCCACACAGACTGCATCCATAAGGTTTCTCTCCAGTATGATATCTCTGATGATCAGTGAGCTGAGCCATCTTGACAAAGGCTTTCCCACATTCAGTGCATATGTGGGCTTTCTCAACACTGTCAGTTCTCTGTTGCTGAATGACCAGGGACTTATTTTCAATGGATTTTGTACTGGGATGCAACCTAATTTCAGTGTAAAATTGTTCATGGTTATCATGCAGAATGGATGTCTTACCTCCATTCAAATGAACAGAGTTCTTTAATTTAAAACTTCCAGTTAGGTTTTCAAAACTTACTTTTGACTTTAAAGGTTTTCCACATATCTCCAAAATATCGCAATGTTGCTTCAATAGGAAAATACTTTCAATCAGATTAACAGTATTTGCAAACATATCATGTTCACAGCACTCCTCCCCACTCTTCACAATGCTTGGGCTCTGAGGTGACTCTGTAAAGGCTCATTCACTCGCTACAGTCCTAGGAAAAAAGAGAACACTGAATCATTTAGGAAAGTGAATGCAGCAAGAAAATCTAACAATGAAAATCTGATTTAGGAAAATTAGGAAAAATAGCACTTGAAGCTTACATATGTTAAAACCTAATGGGCCTTGAACACATGTAACATGTTAACAGGAACTTTCCTTCTTAATTAAATGAACAGGATAGACCATTAGGAGAGAGGTAAAAAGAATAATTTTTTTAAAAGAAAGAAACAGGAGAACTCAGCATAGAGGTAACATCCAAAGTGATGCTTGATGGATAGAATTTAAAATGTCTAGTGCAGAAAAATAAACTCAATATAAAAAAAGAATGGAACTATGGTGATTCTTGGTCTCACACAGAAATTGAGAAGTCAGAGGCCAGTGACCACGACAATGAATACACTGCACAGGACGGATATAAATATTAGAAAGTATTGAAGAAGATGTTAATTTGGGACTGATCTTACAGAAAATAAGAGTTCATTTATAAGAATTGAGTAAATATTCAAGACTGATGAGAACTGAGTATAAAACTCCTTTGAAGGATGTGGACAAAGAACGACATAAATGCAGCATGGAAAGCAGGCTGTCCCGGGGACACAGCATCCAAGGTGGGGCTGAAAGTTATGAAAAGAAATCGCTGTTTCCAGACAGGGCAGGAGGGCCCAGTAGTGATTTCAAAGTACGGTCTTTCCAGAGAAGCAACAAAAATGGAATGTCATATTAAAAGGGGCTAACACAGGAAGACACACTGTGGCCGTGGACAAAGGACAGAATGACCTTTGAATCCCAGGAAGAGGAAACTACATATATGAAACAATATGTAGATAAAGTGAACAGGGATTGTTGCTCGGATGAGAAAAAAAATAGTATCTTTTCCTCTGACTTTCTACAAATAAAAAAGGCTCTCATCTATATAGGGATGGTTTGGTTTCCTCATTCACTGTCATGGCTCTGACACCTTCTCTGACTCCCTGGTCCCCCACCTTGCTGGTTCTCACTCACTCACCTGGACAAAGCAGATGTTGGGGTCCATCCCCTACTGTCCACGGTTCTTCCCCTCGCTCCAACTTGGAAAGCACATCTGGTTTGCTGGATTGATACCCTGCTCAGAGGGAAAAATGACACAAGACTTAAACTTACTGAACTGGGATTCTATTGGTCAAGAGGAAGAATACTACCTTTAAAAATTAACAAACTTCGACCTGACCTTTGGTGGCGCAGTGGATAAAGCGTCGACCTGGAAATGCTGAGGTCGCCGGTTTGAATCCCTGGGCTTGCCTGGTCAAGGCACATATGGGAGTTGATGCTTCCAGCTCCTCCCCCCTGTCTCTCTCTCCTCTCTCTCTCTCTGTCTCTCTCTCTCTCCTCTCTAAAATGAATAAATAAAAATTTAAAAAAAGGGGGGATTTAAAAAAAAATTAACAAACTTCACATCTGTAACACAAAGTCTTTTGTCTCAGGACGCAACATATTATACCTTCTTCTCTAAGGTAATAGAAGGATCTGAGGTTCTACCTTTCAGAGAAGTATTTATTGATGAGAGTTAAGCATCTGAAGGGAAATAAGCCACTGGCAGAACATCTTCTAAGTGACACAGGGGAGCTGTCCTCACCCACTGACACCAGGTGGCTGTAGATCTCCAACATCACGTCCCTGTACAGGTCCTTCTGATTGGGGTCCAGGAGCCACCACTCATCCCGCGTGAAATCCACGGCCACATCGTGAAATGTCAGGCATTCCTGAAAAACATCGTTCTGTTTAATGGTGTGATGTGCTTTTGATGATGGCAAAGAAATACAATTGTGCATTCAGTAATCCATGCATTCATCTGATTAAAAGACTGTGTGATGTGAAGGAGACATTCTACTGATATATTTCAGTACTTCTCAGATTAACTGAAGTAGTGTTTTATACTCCTCTACAAACCCATGATGAAGAAAAGGAAAGATTAAAAAAACTCAAATGCCTACCCAGGCAGTGGTGGAGGGAAGAAAATGTCAACTAGGGATCTGAGAACCATGGTTAAAAACTCAGAACCCTGGGTTGAGCACCCTTGTTCGCCAGCTTTGGTGTGGGGTCTCTGGCCTGTGAGTAAGATTAATGAAATTATTTCAGTATTGCTGGCTGGAGCATAAGAATTGCTGGCTTAAAGACCAAGGTCCTTGACTTGAGACCAAGATTGCTAAATTGAGCAGAAAATAATTGGCTCAGCTTAAGCCCCACCTCGTGGTCAATGTAAGTAAGAGAAGCAATCAATGAATAACTAGTGTCTCAACTACAAGGTGATGCTTCTCAATTCTCTCCTTTCCTGTCTGACTTGCTCCCTCCCTCTTTCTCTCTCTCAAAAGAAAAGAAAAAGCACAAAGTCACCTGAGCCAGGATCATTTTCTTCTCTTGTTGGAAAAAGCTGGAAATAGAGTGGTGTGTCTTGGTGTGTTGACATGTTGGAGTTCCGCTCTAAATTTCAGCTCAGAAACTTGTCTTCAGGTGGGTTTGTTGCAAGAATTGCTGACACCCAATTCTACAACGTCTTCCTGCTCCCCGTGATTCAGTGACTGGTACATTTCCTCTGGGCCCAGATGCACTCACCCTCACAGTGACCACAGTATCGCTAGTACCCTTTACACCGTGTCCCTGAAGTTTATCCTTCTGGCCAATAAAGCCTCAGCTTCCAATTGTGGTGGAGGACCTCCTTATCCTGTGGAGTTTAAGTGGGGTCACTGTCAACAGAGATCCAGGCAATGACAACCAGCCCTGCACCATCCTTATCGGCAGGGGAGTCTCAGAAAAATCACTCATACAAAGCTGACCACATGGAAGGAGGGGATCTGGGCACTGTTTTCCTTAAAGCATGTGTGCCAGATTCTTCCTAGAACTTTTCTGCACACCCCATGAATGCACCCAATTCAGGAAGAAAACAATGTCTGGGCACATCGCCTGCACTGTACTTTACTTTTATTATTATTTATTTTTTAAGAGAGCCAAGAGGATGAAGACAAGAACATAGAGCTTCTCCTGGATGTGCCCTGACTGGGGAATCAAACCGGCAACATCTGTGCTCCAAAATGATGCTCCAACCAATCAAGCTATTTGGCCAGGGTTTTTTTGTTTTGTTTTGTTTTTTGATTTAGAGACAGAGAGAGAGTCAGAGAGAGGGATAGATAGGGACAGACAGGAATGGAGGAGAGATGAGAAGCATCAATCATTAGTTTTTTTGTTGCAACACCTTAGTTGTTCATTGATTGCCCTCTCATATGTGCCTTGACCATGGGGCTGCAGCAGACTGAGTAACCCCTTGCTCAAGACAGCAACCTTCAGTCCAAGCTGGTGAGCTCTGCTCAAACCAGATGAGCCCGTGCTCAAGCTGGCAACCTCAGGGTCTCGAACCTGGGTCCTCCACATCCCAGTCTGACGCTCTATCCACTGTGCCATCACCTGGTCAGGCTGGCCAGGGTTTGTTTTTGTTATGTTTTGTTTTGTTTTTAGAGACAGAAAGAAGAAGGGAGAAAAAAAGGGGGCGAAAGGAAAGAATTCACATTTTTAATCAGTCATGCATTCACTGTTTGCTTTCTGTGTATAACTTAGCCAAGGATTGAATTGGCAACCTTATCAATTCATAAAAAAAACTCTTAACTGATTGAGCTAAGCTGCTGCTAGGGCTGAATTTTTATTGATTCATTGGTGAAAGAGAGAAAGATTGGAGGAGAGAACCATAGATCTGATGTTACACCCATTTATACATTAATTATTTGTCTCCAGTATGTGCCTGAGCGAGGATCAAACCCACAACCTTGCCATATTGGAAGGACAAGCAATGAATGAGTGCACAACTGACACAGAAAGACTTAGTGGAACAAGGACAAAGATGCTTCTCTCTCTTCCTCACTTTTTCCCTTCCTCTCTCTCTTTAATCAGTGGAAAACATTTTTAAAAACTCATTTAAACCATATCAGGTTAGCTAAGTTGGTTAGAGCACCAGGCAGAGAAGCCATGGTTGTGGGTTTCACTCCTGGTCAGAGCACATACAAGCATCCAAGAATGCATAAATATGCCTGACCTGTGGTGGCACAGTGGATAAAGCGTTGACCTGGAATGTTGAAGTCACTGGTTCAAAACCCCAGGCTTGCCTGGTCAAGGCACATACAAGAAGCAACTACTACGAGTTGATACTTCCTGTTCCTACCCCCTCCCTCTTTCCCTCCCATTCTCTCTTCTCTCTCAAATCAATAAATAAAATCTTAAAAAAAAAGAATTCATAAATAAGTGGAACAACAAAATGTTGTATGTTTCTCTCTTCTTATCTCTCAGTGCTTTCTTCTCTAATTCAATAAATAAAATTAAAATATTTTAATATCATTTTTATTAAAACAAGAAATATCAAGTGTAAACCTTTTAAAATTCTTATTCATTGATTTCAGTAAGTAGAAAGGAAGCAAGAGGGGTAGGAGAGAAAAACATTATTTACTCTGTGACAGAAGAAAAAGAATTAATGGCAGATATAAACCACATTAAATAGACTTTTTTTGTCTTAAAGAATACTACAGCACTGGCCGGGATAGCTCAGTTGGGTAGAGCATCATTGTGGTACAGAGTTCTTGCCAGTTTAATCGCAGGCAGGGCACATACAGAAGCGAGTTCATGTTTCTGTCTCTCTCCTTCCCGTCTCCCTCTAAACTGTAAGAAATAAAAACATACAATAAATATTTTTATGACATAAAATTAGTAATCCTAGATAAATTATATTTTATGATTTTACCCTCATAGAAACTGTCACCTGCAGACACTGTGGCAGGTGAATAATTGACAAGGCTACACGAGGGATACAAATGTCCACTAAAATCCCAGCTTTTTATTTTGTACTGGAAAGGAAGACAATGCGTGAGATAAGAAAAATTGTAAACTACAAAGTAAGAAAGATAACTAAGGATACATTCAGGAATTACTTATTAGAAAGAGAAAATGCATCCACTAATCACATTTTCACATATAGCTAGAAAGAAGTACATGCACCCAAGTAACTAAATTCATTTCATTTTTTTTTTTTTTTAGTGAAAGAGAGACAAACAGAAAGGCAGACAGACAGGGACAGACAGAAAGGAAGGGATACAGAAGTACAAACATTTAAGATAGTGTAGACTAGAGCCAGAGATTGTGAGAAAATATTCTCACATTATGTATCTGGTAAAAAATTGTACTTACAATTTACAAATGATTTACAAAAATTAACAATAATAATACAACCATCCAGTTCCTTTTTGTATGAGGTCATAAAATTTCTAAAAACTGAACCTTGGCCCTGGCCGGTTGGCTCAGTGGTAGAGCATCGGCCTGGCGTGTGGGAGTCCCGGGTTTGATTCCCAGCCAGGGCACACAGGAGAAGCGCCCATCTGCTTCTCCATCCCTCCTCCTCTCCTTCCTCTCTGTCTCTCTCTTCTCCTCCCGCAACCAAGGCTCCATTGGAGCAAAGATGGCCCGGGCGCTGGTGATGGCTCCATGGCCTCTGCTTCAGGCGCTAGAGTGGCTCTGGTTGCAACAGAGCAGCGCCCCAGATGGGCAGAACATCACCCCATGGTGGGCGTGCCAGGTGGATCCCGGTCGGGCGCATGCGGGAGTCTGTCTGACTGCCTCCTTATTTCCAGCTTCAGAAAAAACAAAACAAAACAAAACAAAAAAGTGAATCTTGATGTTGTTACAACTGTAAACTTACTAAATGTCAGTAAGTAGTAGAATTAGTATTTAAATGTTATATAGAAATTATGGCCCTAGAGCCTTGGCTGTTTTGCTCAGAGGTGGAGCCTTGGTCCAGCATCAGTTTATTGATTTGAGAATAAGTGAGCAAGGGAGAGAATCAGACAGAAAGAGAGAGAGAGAGAGAGAGAGAGAAACAGAGAAAGAGAGAGATACCATAGGGGAGAGGACCATAGATTTATTGTTTAACCCATTTACGCATTCATTAGTTGACTCCAATGGTGCCCTGAGCAAGGATCAAACCTTCAACCTTGACATATTAGATGGACACAGTGCCACCAGGGTAAGACTGTCTCCTAAGCAATAATTATAATACCTAAGGTGTTGTAAGTTACCAAAAGCTACAAAATTAATATTAATATTTTAGGAAGCTTAAAGAACATTTTATTAATTTGGGCTAGGCATGCAGAGATTTTAAAAATGATCTTTGTACTTGTGTGATTAGCATCAAAATGAGGATTGCCGATAGCAGTGTATTGTAAATGCAGAGGGGAAGGAGATTTGGATTCTCTGACCTTCCCCCACACCTATAAGGAAGTGAGTGAATAGCTAGCCAGGTGCAGAAACAGAAAAATTAAATTAAACCTTTCCTTATATTGATGGGTTATTTGCAGGCATTTGTCCCCATGGAAACTACTCCTCCCCTCTTGAAAGCTGTAGTTAATGTATATATCTTAAAACAAAGGAATAGCAAATGAACACTGGAAAATATAGGAATATCTTTTAATATGTAAAGTGACATTTTTACCATTGTGTTACCTTGTAAGTTTTAATGTGTAGAAACGTCTTTTTATGAATCCTGTAGATCAGGGGTCTCAAACTCGCGGCCCGCCGAACAATTTTGTGCAGCCCGCAGACTAATCCACGAAGTTCAAAATATTTTGGATAAAATTAAGTAAGCCTAGGGGCCTACTTGTATTTTTCATTTCTCTAGCATCCTAGCTAGATATTAGCTTAGTTAACAGCAGTTGTGATGCGAACTACAGTTTCTGGTCGTTTTGTGACACTGAGTAAACTGCATGTACGATTGTGCTTGTTGTACTGATTTTTTTTTGTTTTCAACTGCAGTGAGAAAAGTGTTGCGTAACAGTTGCCTTTTGTAGACCTAGTGCGGCCCGCCGAACGGCTGTGATCTTGCTCTGCGGCCCACATGCTGAGTTGAGTTTGAGACCCCTGCTGTAGATGAATGTTATAAACTTGCTAATGAATTGTGTCTCATCACCCTTCATTCTTTTCCCAAACCTGTATAGGTGAAAACAAAGGTTATAAGCTCATGCCATAATGTCAGGCTTTTTCCCTGCCCATGTATAATTAAGGGTATATAACCAGCCCCTAGAATACTATAGGAACACACAATTTGGGACTGCTGCCTCATGTAAGCTATATGTAACCAGCATATTTAATAAATTTACTCCTTTAATAAAACTTTTCCAAAACTCATCTGGACTTGGTGTCTCTATGTGAGCCTGTGGATTTGAGGTTTGGTTACTTTACAACAAAGGTTCCAAACATACATTAAAAAAAAAAACAGAACTACCAGCCTGACCAGGTGGTTGCACAGTGAATAGAGCATCCGACAGGAATGCAGAGGACCCAGGTTCGAGATCCCAAGGTTGCCAGCTTGAGTGCAGGCTCATCTGGCTTGAGCAAAAAGCTCACCAGCTTGGACCCAAGGTCGCTGGCCCAAGCAAGGAGTTATTCAGTTTGCTGAAGGCCCATGGTCAAAGCACATATGAGAAAGCAATCAATGAACAACTAAGGTGTTGCAACAAAAAACTGATGATTGATGCTTCTCATCTCTCTCTGTTCCTGTCTGTCTGTCCCAATCTATCCCTTTCTGACTCTCTCTCTGTTCCTGTAAAAACAAACAAATTAACAAACAAAAAAAACAGAACTACACAACAATGTAAATAAATTGGAACATGGTAAATGTAGTTGAAGTGCCTTGAGATCCCTATATTGATGTAGAAGAGTGTCAAGATATCATTCATATAAAAAAAAGATATCATTTATCACAAAGATTTAATAAAGTTTCATGCTATACATCATCTCTACTGTCAGGATGAAAACTAGCAGCTGTCTTAATTTCTATCCTTATAGATGTGGGAACTATAATTGTAAAACCTCATCCGCACTCTGGCTCAGTAGCTCAGTTGGTTAAGAGTGTCTTCCCCATATGCTAAGGCTGCAGGTTTGATCACCGGTCACGGCACATGTGAGTAGCAACCAATGAATGCATAAATAAATAAAACAACAACTTAATCTTTTTTTTGTCTCTCTCTCTAAAATTATAAATCAGTACAATTTAGAAAATTATTTAAAATAAGACCAAAAATAGAAGAAAAGAAAAGATACAGAAAAAAGAGCAATATAAACAACTGCAATGCATTTAGATTACTGTTTTAAAAGAGATGAAAAATTACATTAAATATAAAAAAATAAGCATTTCTGTCAGTTACATTACATACTGTCACATTCAAAAAAAATTTTTAAATCAAATAACATCGTATTATAGGTGACATGTAAGTAACATAATGATATGGAAAGCTTGAAATAAAAGTTAGAAAAAGATACATCATGGCTGACCAGGCAGTGGTGCAGTGCACAGAGCGTTGCCTGTGATGCTGAGGACCAAGATAAAAAACTCCAAGGTAGCTGTCTTGCATGTGGGCTCATTGGGCTTCATAATGAGCTCACTGAGCTTAGACATGGGCTCACCAGCTTGAACATGGGCTCGCAGACATAACCTTATGGTGACTGGCTTGAAGCCCAAGGTCACCAGCCTGATGATGTGAAGGTCACTGGCTAGGCTGCGGAAACCCCACCCTTAAAGCATGTATGAGAAAGCAATCAATAAACAATTAAGGTGCAGAAACTATGTGTTGATATTTCTTATCTCTCTCCCTTCTAGTTAGTCTTTCTCTATCTGTCCCTTTATTTTTCTCATTCTCTAGAAAAATTAAGAAAAGAAAAAAAAGTGTTGGAATCCATGGGAGTTTGAAAAGACCAGAGTAACAGGCTTTATTGAAAGGAAGAAAGGAACCCTGCTGGGCACTTCTCGGGGGAGAAGAGCACCGGTTACAGACTAGGGGCGAATTATATAGTGTTTGGGAGAGCCTGAGGGGATACTGAGGCGAAAGTCCTGGTATGTTCCCTTTTACGGTTTTAGAATTTCAGCTTTCTGGAATGCTCCTTCTTGGGGTAGGTTGATCAGCTTTCTGGTCAACCTGCCTCTGTCTCAGGGGCGATGGTCCAATAAGGATGAGGTCTGACAGATAAGTGGAACATCAAGAGGGCAGTTTGGAATTCACATATCTATCATTTCTCAACTCTGTGGTTACATATAAAAGAAAGGCAGTTATTAATTTTATAATATACAGTGAGGGGTGACAAGGAAAAATAGGAGAAAAAATTGGAAAATTATTGCTTCTTCTGGAGAGAACTCAAGAAGGGAACCTTGCCAAGCCAAGTCCCTCATTCAGTTAAGAAGGTCATCAATTTCCATGCTGTTAGGTCTGAACCAGGCGATGTCCTTGAAAACCTTAGTGAGGAAGTAAAAAAATTTTGTGAGGTAATAATTGTGAATTCCTTGCTGAGAGTGCTGAGTGGACAGAGTGACATGGTGATACATGGTCTCCTGGATGAGCCTCATGAGATATGCTTGTCTGGTTCCTCTCGAATGGGAGGACATGTGGAGATTTTTAGAGACAGGGAAATTGTTGGTGTAAGTTTTAGAAGGACTATGTGTGGTTAAAAGGAAGGGAATTTGGAGAACATTCAGGAGGGCACTTATGGGGCTGAAGGGCGGCTTCTTCCTGCTGTCATCCCTACCTATTTGATATTTCCCTCCTGAAGTTCTCCTTGGGGTACTGGGGAATAGGAGTGTAGGAGCATTTGATTGTAGGTAATCCTAGAGCTTTCTCTCATCCGAGCCTGTAGGAACTTGATAAAAAAAAAAGGGACAAGTGTTTGGAGATCAGGAATATAGAGATAAGGAGGGTTGTATAGCAGGGGTGAAAGTTCTTCCATGGTAAAGTTAGAGATATTTTTTCCTGGCAGCCCTGGAGAGAGCAGTTAGCTTGAGCTAAAAGAAATGTTTCATGTCCATTTGTAGGCTCTTCTTCAGCTAAGAAGACCCAGCGATATTGTCCCCTTACTATGTGAAGGGTAAAAATACTGAGAAGCGTTAAGAGGTGAATGCTATTCATTCTCCTAGTTCTTCAGGGATATGGGAGAGCTTTAGGGTTAGGGGACCTGTAGGGGTTAAAAGATAGGATTTAGGAGGTTTGCTGATATAGGATTTCAGATTTTTCTGTTTCACGAGGGCAGGTTTCAGGGTTGGTGTGTAGAGTTAGGAATATCTTTTTAATTTTCTGATTGGCAAAGGTCTGCATGAGGTTCTGTAAGAAACTAGTGAACAAACCTAAGAGGCAGGGTCTAAAAGTTAGAAAAATAAATAGGAGAGTGTGTGGACCAATGAAAGGCAATAGTCAAGACACCCAGTTTGTGCGAAACCACTGATTCCATGTTTACGAATTTGCTGGACTTGAGAGAAAGAGGGGGGGGAGGAATAAGACAGGGAAGTGGCCAGCCCCCCTGCCCTTAGACCTACTTTTATAGAAATTTTTAAAGCAACAAGAAGAGAAATTACCTGTATAGCTCATTTGGTCCTTAAATTGACAAATAGTGTACTAGGAATTAAAAGAGGCTCATGGGGTGGGATTAGGTTGATACTTGGGGTGAGATAGATTGGGGTACAAGTTTCTGTCCAATTAGTAGGGAGACACATATGGGCGTTGATTCAATAAGAGTAGAAAGCCCCTGATTGTGTGTGGCAGGCTGACAGGTGAATAGAGAATAAAAGGACAAGGGGTCAGTTTTGTTTCTCTGTTTCTGAGCTCCAGATGGTCAAGATGGAGGAAAGAGTGGCCCTTAACAGCAGTGGGAGTTGTCAGGATCACGGGTGTAGACCTGTCCACGTGAAAGTCAGTCCTTGGGTGATGTACTGCTGGAAGCGTCTCTTGGATAGTCTTTGAACAGTCTGCTGAGTAATCTGTAAATCCTGAAGTGCTTAGGGAAAGGGAGGTTACATTTCTACACTTTGCAGTTAGAGTTTAAGTCCTAGTGACCACTGCTTCTAGCTGGAATTAGCAGCAGGTCCCAGCCTACAATAGGCATGGGACATTGAGACAAGAGGAATAAAGGAGTAAATAAAGCAACAAAGTCAGACTGTCAATATCCACAGTAGAGATCTTTGAGGGATAAATAAAACTCAAATATTCAAGCAAGGCATAGTAGATGGCCCTTGTGTTTATGAGAAATGAGATCAGTTTATCTGCTACTTGGAAGAAATACCTTAGGCTTGTGAATGATGTCCTTGGGCCTTCAGTAGCAATTCCCAGCATGCTGGGCAAGGTCAGGTCACAGGTAGCTGAAGCAGGGCTAGAAGAGACTGAACCCTCCCTCCATGGAGCAAGGGGGCAGCTTACCTTCTCATGTCCCTCTTTCCATAGCAAGGATGTGTCCCTTGATGGGGCTGGGAAGCCTGGCAGGCTTCAGTTCAATGACCTGTCTTTCCACTCTGGAGCAGGGTCCTGATGGTATTCTATGAAGCCCTTTAGGGTGCTGGAGCCTTTAAGAGCGTATGCCAAAAGCTGGTATTTCCTGACTTCTTTTGGGCCTTATTTGCCTTTTCTGTTACTCACTTGGCCATTATAGACCTTAAAAGCCATGCTCAGAAGATCTCACTGAAAGGCTTGACTAAGAGAGCAAAATTGGGAATCCAGTGTCTAAAGAAGCCTATTAGACCAAGGAAAGAAATTATTTGATTTGTGGTAGTAGGTGGTTAGAGACTGTGGAGGATCTGAGTTTGATCTAGGGTGAGACATCAGGTGGTGGGGGTTAAGATGATGCCCAGGTAGACTCCGGACTGAGAATGAAGTTGAGCCTTAGCAGAGAAGACACGATATCCCTTCATGGTGAGGAAGTTAAGAAGGGTGGCGGTGTGTCTCCTTGAGGCAGGCAGGGAGTGGCTGCAGAGGAGTAGGTTATTTACATATTGTAAGAGAGTATTAGTTTTGAGATTGCACGCTGCTAAATCCTGAGCTAGTGCTTGCCGAAACAGGTGTGGGCTGTTTTTGATTCCCTGGGGTAAAATAGTCCATGTAAGTTGTTGGGCTGCATTAGTGTCCGGGTCAGTTTAATAACAGTAAACAGAAAGTAAGAGTCAGGGTGTAGAGGAATGGCAAAGAAGGCATTCCTGAGGTTCAGGACTGTGAAGTGAGTGGTGTTTGAGGGAATGCATGACAGCAACCTGTAGAGATTAGGGACTACTGGATGGAGGGGAACTATCGCCTCATTGATTAGGAGTAAGTCTTGTACGAGGTGATAAGCCCCAGAAGGTTTTTGAACAGGAAGGATGGGGGTATTGCAGGGAGAGTCTGTGGGGATGAGTAAACCTGGTTTAAAAGGTGAGTAATTATTGGTTTAAGGCCTTAGAAACAGACACAGTTACACATTAAACAAAGACTTCAGATACACATTATGAATTAAGGAATTTAAATGAGCATGCTTTATTTGTTTCAAATCAAATTATACTAGAGGTATTTTCTGACAAAGAGACAAAACAGATTACTCACACTGCTCAATAGACAACTTTGTGGGGGGTTTTTTCAAGTTAGCAGGGAGTTGTCAGCATAGAGGGGAAGAAGAGAGAAAACAGATGGATGGACAGTGTGAGCATCTAGATAGAAAAGAAGGAGGGTCAGAATCTGCAGGAGGAGGAGGAGAAGGAGATTAAGTTGGTGGTGGCCCCACATGGTCAGAGTAGTCAAAAAGAATTAGAGTCTGAAGAGAGGGGAGAGGACGAGGGGTAGTGGAAGGCACAGTCAGTCTCTGAGGAGGGATAAGGATGGGTCAAAGAAGAAAAAGAGACAGCTGAGGCCAGTGGGGGAATGAGTCAAAGAAGAAAATGAGACAGAGCTGTCCATCTGTAAGGAGGGAGGAGGTGTTTAAGAACACTGTGGAGAAGGGAGGGGCCCCCGACCAGCAGGGGAGGAGAAAGAGAGTGTGGTATATGCAGGTGAATGAGAAACAGGTTTCTTTGAAGGGAGGGGGCTCTTGGAGGAAAGAGACTTGAGTGGAAGAGATTTGAAGAGGGACCAAAGAGTGGTCCTGAGAGAGGAGTGCCCCCGGGGGTCAGGCAGGAGGGGGAGAGAGTTGGGAGTCCACGCAGAAGATTAGGAGTGGAGGTTTTAGGTGAGGTTTCTTTGGCCAAAAATGGCCTGCATGTAGAAAAAATGGCACAGAAATTAAGGACAGGAGAGAAGGGAGAAGAAAAGCCTGCACGTAAGGAATCTCTGATGTCCTCCCCATCCAGTGGCAAAAGTTGTCAAGGTCTTGCAGACTATTGTAATCAAATGTCCCGTTTTCAGGCCAATGGGAGTCATTGTCTAGTTTATATTGTGGCCAGGCAGTATGGCAAAAGAAAATGAGTAGAAGACAGCCCAATGGGGTTTGGTCAGACGGCTTTGACTCTGAGGAGCCCAATGGGGAGATTAGTGATCTAGAGAGGGCGTCCCCACCTCTAATTGCAATCTCAAAGGAGAAAGCTCTCCTGGGAATGTGGAGTCATCCTACTTAGGGGTTGTCACCGCCCAAGAAGGAGCTCAAAGAGAATGTGGAGGGATTTGGCTAAGCACTTAGACTTTTGGAATGTGCTGTCCCTGGGACAGAAAAATGGCAAATCCCTCAAAATATGAGGCTGACCAGAGAAAACCATCTGACGATGGATTAGGGACTTATGGGTCGAATTAAAGCCAACCAGGAGAGGGAAGGGAGAAACTCCTTACCTTTCTGGTCCAGCAGAGGTTCAGGGTAGGGACAGATCTCCGGCCAATCGACCTACAATTACACGTCCAAACAGAATCAGGGAGTAAGCCCGGGACCAGCTGCCACTGCCCATTGCTTCCCTGGTTGTAAGCTTAAACGGCAAAGAGGGATCGTCCAGGCAGTTAGTACCCTGTTTTGGGTTTCAACACCAAATGTTGGAATCCATGGGAGTTTGAAAAGACCAGAGTAACAAACTTTATTGAAAGGAAGAAAGGAACCCTGCCGGGCACTTCTCCAGGGGAGAAGGGCACCAGTTACAGACTAAGGACAAATTATATAGGGTTTGGGAGAGCCTGAGGGGATACTGAGGCAAAAGTCCTGGTATGTTCCCTTTTACGGTTTTAGGATTTCAGCTTTCTGGAATGCTCCTTCTTGGGGCAGGTTGATCAGCTTTCTGGAATTCCTCTGTCTCAGGGGTGATAGTCCACTAAGGGTGAGGTCTGACAGATAAGCAGAACATGAAGAGGGCAGTTTGGAATTCACGTATCTATAAAAAAAAAATACAGCATAAAAAGTCTCAACACAAGTAATCTGTTGTAACCAAACTCTTACACAAAACGAACCAGAATATCCTAAAGTTACTGCTGAGAAAGAAAAACAATGCTCATTAGTATGTTTCAATTCACTGCCTTGTAACAGTCTGAAATTCCTTTCCTCCATTGACCCATGGGTTGCAATGAATCAGGTTTTATCCCGGAATGCTGAAGTTACTGGCTTGAAAACCTGGACTTGCCTGGTCAAGGCACAAGTGAGAAGCAACTACTATAAGTTGATGCTTCCCTCTCTTCACCACCACCACCCTTTCTCTCTCTATGTCCTCTCTTTAAAATCAATGTACAAAATCTTGAAAAGAAAAAGAAATTATTAAAAGCCTGCCATTCTTTGCACCTAACAACACAGCCTTGAAATGTGTCATGAAACTGGACCACAAAACGAGAAGAAATAAACAGACCCAGACTAATATTACAACACTGCAGCATACCTCCCCCAGTAACTGACAGACACACAGGCCATCAAGAAACAAAACAGAGCCTGACCAGGAGGTGGCGTAGTGGATAGAGCATTGGACTGGGATGCGGAAGGACCCAGGTTCGAGACCCCGAGGTCGTCAGCTTGAGTGCAGACTCATCTGGTTTGAGCAAAGCTCACCAGCTTGGCTCCAGCAAGGAGTTGCTCGGTATGCTGGAGGCCCACGGTCAAGGCACCTATGAGAAAGCAATCAATGAACAACTAAGGTGTTGCAACGCGCAATGAAAAACTAATGATTGATGCTTCTCATCTCTCTCCATTCCTGTCTGTCCCTGTCTATCCCTCTCTCTGACTCACTCTGTCTCTGTAAAAAATAAATAAATAAATAAATAAAAGTAAGGCACTGAAAAGCAAAAAAAAAGAAAGAAACAAAACAGAGTATGTAAACTACCATTTTAAACACCAAAAGAAATATTTCATATTGAGCAAAAAATGTTGAGCCTTGGCTGGTTAGCTGGTTAGTGTCACCCAGAAATGTCAATGATGCAGATTTCATCCCCAGTCAGGGCAGATACAAGAATCTACCAATGAATGCATTAATAATTGGAAAAACAAATCAATATTTCTTCCTGTCTTTTGCTCCCATCCTCTTTGTCTAAAATCAATAAACAAATTTAATTTTTTTTCTGTTTAGAATCCGAGACAAAAAAAGGGACAGAAACACAGGAAGGGAGAGAGATGAGAAGCATCAATTCTTCACTTAGGCTCTTTAGCTGTTCTGTGATTTCTGTGTCATATATGTCTTCACCATAAGAACTACAGCAGACTTAGTGGCCCCTTGCTTAAGCCAGTGACCTTGGGCTCAAGCTGGTGACCACGGGGTTTTGAACATGGGTCCTATGCATCCCAGTGCAATGCACTATCCTCTGCACCCATGCCTGGTCAGTCCGATTTGTTAAAAATTTAAGACTATTTTTTTTATAAAGTTGAGAGAAATTTTAACACACTTAAATACTACATGGAGAGTTTGACTGTGGAAATGACTATCAGAAGTCCATGCATTTTAAAATGTCTTGTTTCCCAAATGTATATATACACCCAATAAAATTCCATTCATAATCCTAAACTAACAGCTATATACAGCTTTAATAACAAAATGGAAATATATGCTCTATCAGTTATGAGACTTAAAGTTAGTTTAATTATAACAGCAAAATAATAGTACTATAGACAAATAAGCCACAAGAGCAAAATACAGTGACTATGAGCATATTCATGCACAGAGAGACCTGATGGCACAGGAAGTTCTGCAGAGAAGAGGGTAAGAATGGCTTTTGAAGCCTGACCAAGTGATGGTGCAGTGGATAGAGTAGCTACAACAGACAGGGGTTGTAGTGTTAGCTCCAGGCACTGGGGGCTGCTGCCCTGGGCATCTGCTGACAGGGGGTTGGTGCATCTAGTGTGCTCAGACTAGCACATCCTAGCCTAAGGCCTTGGTCAGTGGCTTTCTGAAAAACAACAGCAGTATGAGGTATTGAGGAATAACAGGAGGAAGCAGATTTTTTCCTATGGGAATGTACAGGTTTTTAGTAGTACAAGGTCAAATGTGTCTTAACATTGCAGCCTCTTTTTTCTCTTTTTCTCTAGGTGTGTAGATAAATGCTCATCTCAATCTTCTCTAACTACTTTCTGCTTATCTGGGATCTTAGAGTAGTCCCTTTTTTACCTCTGTTTACTTTCTCCATCCTTTCTCTTTTTGTTTTTCCCCTGCACAAAACTTCTGCACCTTACACAAATCTTCCTAACAATTCAGAAATAACTAGCTTCTAGAACAACTTTGTTTCTTTCTTTTCCTTCAAAAAGTACCTCTGTACCTGTTAGGTTGGGGTCTAGGGCCGCTTGCCAAAAATCTTCTGCCAGCCAGGTTCAAGTGATCTGGCAACACGGCAGTTCCTTAACTCTCCACCTGAGCAAAAATGACTGATAGTCCACCTCCCCTCTCCACCCACATCCATGTCCCTGGTGGGGCAATTTCCTCATTAATTATCCCACCCCCGCCTCAAAATTCTCCACCAAAATTAATCTCACTAGACTTGTTCACTAAACCTGTAAAAGCTTAAAAGCCTGGGCACTCAATCCTGATGCCATTTTTTACTCAGCCCATCTGTTTGCAGATGCATCAATAAATTTCTTATAAACCTCATGAGGCCTGACCTGTGGTTATACTGTGGATAGAGCATCAACATGAAATGCTCAGGGTGCTGGTTTGAAGCCCCAGGCTTGGCCAGTCAAGGCAATATAAGGAGCAACTACAAGTTGATGCTTCCTGCTCCTCCCGCTGTCTTTCCTCTCTCTCTCTCTCTCTCTCTCCCCTATATCTCTAAGATAAATAAATAAAATCTTTTTTTTTTCTTTTTACAGAAACAGAGAGAGTCAGAGAGAGGGATAGATAGGGACAGACAGGAACAAAGAGAGATGAGAAGCATCAATCATTAGTTTTTCGTTGTGACACCTTAGTTTTCATTGATTGCTTTCTCATATGTGCCTTGACCGCGAGCCTTCAGCAGACCGAGTAACCCCTTGCTCTAGACAGCAACCTTGGGTCCAAGCTGGTGAGCTTTGCTCAAGCCAGATGAGCCCACGCTCAAGCCAGATGAGCCCGCACTCAAGCTGACGACCTCGGGGTCTCAAACATGGGTCTTCTTCATCCCAGTCCGATGCTCTATCCACTGCACCACTGCCTAGTCAGGTGATAAATAAATAAAATCTTGAAAAAAAAATGCCTGACCAGGCAGTCGCACAGTGGATAGAGCATCAGTCTGTAATGCTGAGAACCCAGGTTCCAAACTTTGAGGTCACTGCCTTGAGCATGGGATCATAAACATCAACCCAGGTTTGCTAGGGGGAAAAAACGCTTCTCCAGCAAACATTAGCCATACTGTGGCCCCTCCTACAGAAAGGCAATCCGCAATTTACAATCTGCCACCCTGAAGACAAACAACACAGCCTTACAAAGGCTACTACCCAGGCCAATGCAAAATATAAGCAAGCAAACTTAAAAAACATTTGTTAAAGCTTATTTGCCCAACAGGACCCAAACCACAGGTAATCACCTGCTTCCTTTGGAATAACGTGGGAGCTCCTTCCACACTTCTCCCACCACCATAATTCCAGGGGTCCACACTGCACCACTTTTGCTCTGTTTTGTCAGCTACTCTGAGATGCGAGAGACAAACCTCCCATGACACAAAACATTTCGGAAAATTTGAAAGGACACGAGGACACACACTTGACTCTCTGTAGCTCAAGAGGAACGTAAACTCTCCACTTCCTCGAAATTATTTGGCACCTGAAAGCGTCATCCAGGTATAATGTTCCGCTACGGCTCTGAACCATTCAAAGAAACACAGGCGATTCCCGCACACCCAGGAAGGTGATACATCAGTGACCACTAACACCTGGTGATGCTTGGGGGCCGCCATGTTGGGAAACCTTAAGCCATATACATACAGTATAAGGAAAGCAGCAATGTTGGAGCCTGTATCCTGGGGTGGTGGAAGTTAGAAGGGTTCTCAAATTGTCTGATTTCTTGGAACTATTGTAGTAAGGTGTTGTGGACCATAAATGGCAAAAAGCCATTGTAGATTCGAGGCTTAACAAAAGGCTAAGTTCTCTCCCCTCCATCTCCATATTTGGCTGTGATGCTGAGTATTTGCACCCACTCTACTTGCTTCCTTGGGTTGCTGGAAGCAATATACATGCCCTTCCTCTGACTCTTTGTTTTCAGATGTTGGTAGATTTCACTAATGCATCCTGTTTTATGCCTTGGGAGAGTTCCTGTCTTAGCCTTGGATGTGCAACTTTGTATCAGGGTCCTTGATTTGCATATGGCTATATAATAAAGCGAACTGGGACTATGGGGCACTTGGATACTGCCAGGCATTTTGAAGAGTCCTCCTGGTCCCATTGTTTTTGTTTTGATAAGTGTGTTTCCTTAATTCCGCACCATTATTAGGAGCCGCACTGGTCCACGCACGGCAAGTGAGGCCCAAACAGGGACTTGAGTACGGGGAAACTAAAACTGAAGGAAGGTGACAGAACTCCCCAAAGTGAAGTGCGCACAGTGAGTAAAGAAAGTTTTGGGGGAAAGTGTAGTTGGGAGTAAAAGATTATGGGACAAGCCTGACCTGTGGTGGCACAGTGGATCAAGCATTGACCTGGAACCATGAGGTCACCAGTTCGGAACCCTGGGCTTGCCCGGTCAGGGCACATGTGGGAGTTGATGCTTCCTGCTCTTCCGCCCTTCCCTCTCTCTATCTTTCTCTGTCTCTCTCTAAAATGAATAAATAAAAATAATTTTTAAAAAAGATTATGGGATAGGGCCAAAAATAAGAGACCTTTATGTAGAAATGTTTCCCTATGAAAACAAATTGTTGTCTGAAGAGTATCAGAGTGAGCTGGAAACAGAGGTATGTGAATACAAGGATAACTTGGAGTCTGAGGATGACAGGGGGGGATGAAAAATCCATGGCTATGGCTGCCTTAGCCCCGGGGTCTCCGCTGCCCTCAGCTCCTTCCTACATTCAACTCTCTGCTCCTCTGTTCCCTTATCGGGCTGATTGTGGAGTCTATAGCTCAAAATCTGGGAAATCCCCTCTCCAACAATCTATATACCAGGCTCAAAATGTAGGGGAAACAATAAATGATGGCTTTACCCATTTTCCAGTTGTAGAAAGACAGGATGATACAGGGAGACTAGTGCAAGAACATAAACCTGTACCTTTTAGAACTCTGAAAGAGCTTAAACTTGCTTGTGTTCAATATGGGCCTACTGCCCCTTTTACACTTCATTTATTAGATACTATTAGGGCAAAGGCTCTTCCCCCAAGTGGCTGGAAGGTGATTGCTTGTGCTTGTCTCTCCAGGGGTGATTATTTGCTGTGTAAGTTGGACTTTTTTGAGAATGGAAAGGAGACTCAGGCATTAGGAAGATTGCAGCTTTTCCTGTCATGGTCTAATTTTCTTTAATGTTTTGACTGTGGTCTTCTGAACTATCATTTTGTTTCTTTCTTGTTCTTTGCCTGGAGATTGAGGCAGGAGACCTGTGTTGGATCTGACTATAGAAAATATCCCAGCAGCTGCCGAGAGCAAATTTTCTTGGGGAGATTTTGTTTAGTCACATCCTTCAGTCCCTCTGTCTGAAAATGCCCTGACTAATATCAGGCAGACATCTTTCTAATCTGGATGTGCTCTGAAATCCCGGGTTTCTCTCTGGTTTGTCTGATTCATCTAATTCTTGTTTTTGTTTAGTCTTTGTTTAATGTTGTCAAAATATGTCTGTTTTTAAGGCCTGAATTAAGTTTTTTTTGCATGCAAAAATTGGAAATGCTGGTAGTGGGTGTTCCAGCTTTCATGGTGGGTGGTAGCGGAGCAACCAAAGTATAAAGAAGAAGATAGATTTAACTATAGTAAGTTGTTTTATAAGGATTTATTCTGCCAAACTGTGAAAATCCAACATAAAGTACTTGATTCTGAAGGGAGTAGTAATGGAAGTGAAGACTCTTCAAAGGACAGTGGAGAAGGCTCCTGTAGTGATTCTGAAGAAAACCTTTTAGAGAAAGAACTGAATAAACATATTAAAGTAAAAGAACAACTTAAAAATTCTACAGAGGAAGAAATACTGTCATCAGAAAAACAGTTAATTAAAATGGAAAAGAAGGAAGAAGAAGAAAATGGAGAAAGGCCTAGAAAGAAAAAGGAGAAAAAGAAGGACAAAGAAAAGGACAAAGAGAAGGAAAAAGAAAAAGAGAAGGAGAGAAAGAAAAAGCAACAGTGTCTGATAATGTGGCTGCTTCTGCTGCTGCCACCACACCAGCCACAAGTCCTCCTGTTGTTAACACATCTACTTCAGTCCCCACTACAACTACTACAGAGGAACAAGTCAGTGAGCCCAGAAAATGGAATCTTTGTCGAAATCTACCACTTTTGGATTTTGTATCCATGGAAGAACTGAATGACATGGATGACTATGACAGTGAAGATGGCAACAATTGGCGATCTACTGTAGTAAGGAGAAAGGGAAGATCTGCATCTCAGAAAGAAGGAAGTGATGGAGACAATGAGGATGATGAAGATGAGGGAGGTGGGAGTGATGAGGAGGAAAATTATGAAGGCAGTGATGAAGATCATAGCAGCCCTGCCAGTGAAGGAGGTTGCAAGAAGAAGAAGAGTAAAGTTCTTAGCAGAAACAGTGCTGATGATGAAGAACTGACCAATGATAGCCTGACACTATCTCAAAGCAAGAGCAATGAGGACTCGCTGATTCTTGAAAAGAGTCAAAACTGAAGTTCTCAAAAAAATGGACTATATTCTGATTTGCTGTGTTTGTCTTAGAGATAATAGTGAAGATGCTGATGAAATAATTCAGTGTGACAATTGTGGCATTACAGTCCATGAAGATTGTTATGGAGTTGATGGAGAGAGTGACTCTATTATGAGTTCAGCTTCTGAAAACTCCACTGAACCTTGGTTTTGTGATGCATGTAAATGTGGTGTTTCCCCCAGCTGTGAACTGTGTCCTAATCAGGATGGAATTTTCAAGGAGACAGATGCTGGAAGATGGGTTCACATTGTCTGTGCCCTGTATGTTCCTGGAGTAGCATTTGGAGATATTGACAAATTACGACCAGTAACACTAACCAAAATGAACTATTCCAAATATGGTGCCAAGGAGTGTAGCTTCTGTGAAGACCTTCATTTTGCTAGAACTGGAGTTTGCATTAGTTGTGATGCAGGTATGTGCAGAGCCTATTTCCACATGACTTGTGCCCAGAAGGAAGGCCTGCTTTCAGAGGCAGCAGCAGAAGAGGATATAGCAGATCCATTTTTTGCTTATTGTAAGCAACATGCAGATAGGTTTGACAGAAAGTGGAAGAGAAAAAACTACTTGGCTCTACAATCCTATTGTAAAATGTCTCTACAATAAAGAGAGAAGCAGCTCTCATCAGGAGCACAGGCGAGGATCAATGCCCGGCTCTAGCAGTATCATGCCAAAGCAGAACTAGCTCGGTCCACCAGGCCCCAGGACTGGGTTCCCAGGGAAAAGCTTCCCAGACCACTCACTAGCAGTGCTTCAGCCATTCGTAAACTGATGTGGAAAGCAGAACTAATGGGGATCAGTACAGATATCTTCCCAGTGGACAATTCTGATACTAGCTCTAGTGTGGATGGATGGAGAAAGCACAAGCAACCTGCTCTCACTGCTGATTTTGTGAATTATTATTTTGAGAGAAATATGCGCATGACTCAAATTCAGGAAAATATGGCTGAACAAAAGAATATAAAGGATAAATTAGAGAATGAATAAGAAAAGCTTCATGTGGAATACAATAAGCTGTGTGAGTCTTTAAAAGAACTACAAAACCTGAATGGGAAACTTCGAAGTGAAGGGCAAGGAATATGGGCCTTACTTGGCAGAATCACGGGGCAGAAGTTGAACATACCAGCAATTTTGAGAGCACCCAAGGAGCGAAAACCAAGTTAAAAAGAAGGAGGCACACAAAAGACATCTATTCTTCCTACTGTACTTTATAGTTGTGGGATTTGTAAGAACCATGATCAGCATCTTCTTTTGTTATGTGATACTTGTAAACTCCATTACCATCTTGGATGTTTGGACCCTCCTCTTATGAGGATGCCAAGAAAGACCAAAAACAGTTATTGGCAGTGTTCAGAATGTGACCAGGCTGGGAGCAGTGACATGAGGCAGACATGGCCATGGAAACCTTACTAGGTGGAACCAAACAACCGAGGAGGCAGATTAAGGAACCAGTGAAGTTTGTTCCAGAGGACATGCCTCCAGAGCCCAAGAAGATTCCAATAAGAAACACAAGAACCAGAGGCCGAAAACGAAGCTTCATTCCTGATGAAGAAAAACATGAGGAAAGAGTTTCTAGACAGAGGCAATCTGTGTTACAAAAGAAGCCTAAAGCTGAAGATTTACAAACTGAATGTGCAACTTGCAAAGGAACTGGAGACAATGAAAATTTCGTCAGGTGTGATGAATGCAGACTGTGCTACCATTTTGGCTGTTTGGATCCTCCTTTGAAAAAGTCTCCTAAGCAAACCGGTTATGGATGGATATGTCAGGAGTGTGATTCATCATCTTCTAAGGAAGATGAAAATGAAGCTGAAAGAAAAAATATATCTCAGGAGCTCAGCATGGAACAGAAAAATCCAAAGAAATAAAGGATTTTCTGTAGTGTTTTGAAAAGTTTGCAACTTATGTAGTAGCAGATAAATTTCTAATTGTAAAATGTTAAATTGTAAAATCTTAAGCTGCAAAATGTTTTGAATAAAGTGGTTGAAAATGAAAAAATATTGGAAATGCTGGTTCTAATATTTAGAAAAGAAATGTTTTTAGAACTTGTAAGGAGAGCTCATTTAAATTTAAATAGAATAGAATGTAGATCCTTAAGACTTACTGATTTGGTTAGTGCATTGTGAGGTGTGTTCAGAGTTAGGAGCCAAATAGCAATTTAAATATTAGGATTAGTCAAAGTTATATGTTATACTTGTGTTTTTTGTGTGTGAATTGTCTTGTTATGTGTGAGGTTATACTTAGTTAGGCAAAACAAAGGAATTGAGCAAAAATAAGCAGGGCCCTAATAAGTCATTTCAAGAATTTGTCTCACGGCTAATTCAGGCAGTTAGAAGAATAGTATAAGGATGCTAATTATGCTTCTCAGGCCACATCCTGCAAAAGGGGTCCCAAGGAAATTGGTGATTTGGCTCCTCTGATTTTGCCAATTGGATTAAAAAAATAGGTCAGGAACGCCCTGAAATGGAACTAACAATACAAGGGTGTAAATTTAAAGAACTTGTAGATACTGGTGGAGCTGATGTATCTGTTATTGCTAAGCTGCATGGCCTCCTTCCTGGCAAACTCATGCAGCAGCCACAGAATTACAAGGTATAGGGCAGAGTAAACCCCCTCAACAAAGTTCTAGTTTTCTACATTGGGAAGATTAAGAAGGTCATTCTGGATTTTTTCAGCCTTATGTGCTCCCTGGATTACCAGTTAATTTGTGGGGTAGATATGTTTTGAAAAATATGGGAGCGTTGCTTGTCAGTCTTAATAGTTTAGTCAGTACTCAAATGCTTGATCAGGGATTTTTGCCCACTAAGGGGTTAGGATAAGAACAGTGGGGAATTCTCACCCCATAGAAGTGGCACCCAATACCAGAAGGCATGGATTAGGATATCAAAATTTAGCATAGGGGCCTTGGTAGCTCCTACTACCCCGATAATGCATTGTGCAAACCCAATTACTTGGAAATCAGATAATCCTGTATGGGTAGACCAATGGCCCCTTTCTCAGAAGAAACTTAAGGCAGCTGCTCAATTGGTACAAGAGCAGTTACAGCTTGGGCACATTGAACCATCTAATAGTCTATGGAATATGCCTATATTTGTCATTAAAAAGAAATCAGGAAACTGGAGGCTATTACAAGATTTGAGAGCAATAAATAAGACTATGGAAATTATGGGTCCTCTCCAGCTGGGACTCCCTTCTCCTACTGCCATTCCATGGAATTTTCACCTTGTAATTATTGACTTGAAGGATTGCTTTTTTACTATTCCTTAAGCCCTCATGATTGCAAGCGTTTTGCATTCAGTGTTCCTTCATTTAATTTCCAGGCTCCAATGGAGCAATATCAGTGGAGAGTTTTGCCTCAAGGTATGGCTAATAATCCCACCATGTGCCAAAAATACATTTCTCAAGATATCTCTCCAGTATGAAGGCAGCACCCTAAGATGTACATAATTCATTATATGGATAATATTCTTATTACTCATTCAGATAAAGACACTGTGTTGACCATTTTGCAACAACTAGAATATTCTTTGAAAGAATCAGGACTTTATATAGCTCCTGAGAAGGTACAGCAATCTTTACCTTTTTCTTATTTAGGACAAATTATTGAGGGACAATAAATTCATCCACAAAAATTAGAAATCAGAACAGATCATTTCCAAACTTTAAACAATTTCCAGAAATTATTAGGAGATATTAATTGGCTTAGACCTTCTTTCAAATTAACTACCAGCGAACTGAAACCACTTTTTGATAGTCTTAGAGGCTCAGCTGAACCAGTTTCTCCTTGGCTACTTACACCTGCAGGACAACAAGCTTTAGAGCTTGTAGAAAAGGCCTTACAACAAGCACAACTAAAACTAAAATGTATAAATCCTGAAGAATCAATTGCCTTACTAATTTGTTCCTTAAGTTACATTCCAACGGGACTATTGTGGCAAGCTTCAGGTCCTATTGAATTGATTCATTTAGCTGTTACTTCTAAAAAAAGTTTTATCTCCATATTTTGATCTTGTCGCCTCCTTGATTATCAAGGGGTATAGACGACCCTTAGAGCTTATATGTTTTGAGCCTCAAAATTATTGTTGTTTCTTTTTTCAAAGGATCAACAACAATGGCTCTGGGAAACTTCCACTAAATGGCAAATTGCTTTTGCAAATTTTACAGGCCAAATTGATTCTCACTATTTACTTATGGTTGTTTCCACTATAGAGACTGCTGTCTTAGGGACAACTGCTGATAAACTACTTTAGCAATTTCTCCTCCTTCAAAGACTTGTATGTCAACATAGAGCTCCATGATTTATAGGACATACTCTAGCTCACTCTATGCTCCCTGGAGCTTTAGCACAAGGGAATGCCCTTGTTGATCAAACTACCCAAAAGAAAATTATTGGAGCACCCATGACAGATCAAGCAATTCAGTCTCATACTATTCATCACAAGAATGCTGCAGCCCTACATAAATAGTTTCAACTTTCTTGGGAAGCAGCACAGCAGATTGGTAAATTCTGTCCAAGGTGTCCTATACTACAATCTGTCCTTCATTTGGAGATAACCCTCAAGGATTCCTACCAGGACAACTTTGGCAAATGGATATTACTCATATACCTTCATTTGTTAAACAGTCCTATGTCCACATTACAGTGGATACTTATTCTGGATTTATAGTAGCCTCTGCTAGGACAGGAGAGGCTGCTATGCATGTTATAGCTCATTGTCTATGCATTTTCTATTATTGAACTTCCTGATGTGGTTAAAACTGACAATGCTCCTGAATATGTAGCAAAAGTATTTACTGTATTTTGTCAAACCTTTCGAATTACGGGTATTTCTTAAAATCTTTAAAGTCAAGGTATTATTAAAGTGTACCCAGCAAATATTTAAGGTCAATTTTTAAAAAATATATAAAAGGGGGAGTCATATCCTGGAATTTCTGCAAATCTACCTTATCTTTAAAAAAAAAATTTTTTTTTTGAATGCTGATGAACAGGAGATGCCAAATCTTTTTCTCCTGCAAACTTTTACCCTCTTTTATTTGATCCAGCTAATAACACTGTTTTGTCTTTTTCCAAATAGCTCCAGATATATGGAAAAGGTTTATATAGGCGGATGGGGATCCTCAAACCCCTCAGCGAGATCTTCTGAGCATGGCTTTTAAGGTACCAAGAGGCAGAAAAAGCCCAAAAGAGATCAGGTAAAATACTAGCTCTTGGCATATGCCCTCAAAGGCTCCAATGCTCCAACTGGAACTCCATCAGGGCCCTGCTTCAATAGTGGAAAGGATGATCATTTAAGCCAAAGCCTGCCAGGCTTACCTGCTTTTGCTGTGAGGAAGAAGGGACACTGGAAGGTAGGCTTCCCCCTTGCTCCTCTAAGGGAGTGTTCAGTCTCTTCCAGCCCTGCTCCAGCCACCTGTGACCTAACCTTGCCCAGAATACTGGGATTTGCCACTGAAGGCTAAAAGGTGCCCAGGGCCGTCGGCCCCTTCTACGACACTGTGGACGAGCCTGGGGTATTTCTTCCAAGTAGCTGGTAGATTGGTCTCATTTACACAAGGGCCACTTGCCTGAATATTCAGGTTTTTTATTCTTCCCTCAAAGATCTCTGTTGTGGGTGTTGATAGTCCTGTTTTCTGCTGCTTTGTTTTATAGTCTTTCCTTTATTCCTCCTGCCTCAATGCCCCACTCGTATTTTAGGATAGGACCTACTCCTAATTTAGAGCTCCTTTTTTCCTTTTTTGCCAACTTACAAATTTACCTCTGCCACCCAGCTTAGTGTATCCCAAGGTTCTCCTTACCACCCCATGGCTGTAAAGCTCCAGTATAGGGCCCCCTGGGTTCATCTTTCCAGTTTAAAGAAAACGAAAGCTCCGTCTTCATGCATGCTGCAGATGGCTTTTCCAGTCTACCTGGGTCATTGCCAGCTGGGAGCAGCGGTCAGTGGGACTTTGATGCTAACTGCAGAGTGTGGAAGTGTGACAGCAATTCCAGTGTCATGTGGACTTTTCCTGAATTTCCTTCCTGGATTCCTGCTCCTGTGACAGCTTTTAAAGGACTGAACTGGGGTTGGGTTGCATTTGCAGAGATTTGGAATGGTGTTGGTGCCAATTTGAACTTGGTGAACATGTTAAGGACACTACTCTTTTATGGATTCTTGTTGTATTGGCCAAGAGTTTGCTTAAAGGCTTTAATCACTGTAATGTATTAGAATGTTTGTTTGGGTATCTGTTAGCATTGACTATACTAATTTTGTGTTTGTTCTGTATTTTTTCAGTCTGCCTCCAAATTAGAATCAGTGAAATTAGGAAATCAGATGAGTACAAATCTCAGCACACAAATTAAAAATTAAAAAAAGGGGGGATATGTTGTGGACTGGACCATAAATGGCAAAAAGCCATTGTAGATTCGAGGCTTAACAAAAGGCTAAGTTCTCTCCCCTCCATCTCCATATTTGGCTGTGATGCTGAGTATTTGTACCCACTCCACTTGCTTCCTTGGGTTGCTGGAAGCAATATACATGCCCTTCCTCTGACTCTTTGTTTTCAGATGTTGGTAGATTTCACTAATGCATCCTGTTTTATGCCTTGGGAGAGTTCCTGTCTTAGCCTTGGATGTGCAACTTTGTATCAGGGTCCTTGATTTGCATATGGCTATATAATAAAGCGAACTGGGACTATGGGGCACTCCGATACTGCCAGGCATTTTGAAGAGTCCTCCCAGTCCCATTGTTTTTGTTTTGATAAGTGTGTTTCCTTAATTCCACACCATTATTAGGAGCCGCACTGGTCCGCGGCAGTAAGGTACCAAAAAGCTGCAAAATTAATATTGATATTCTAGGAGGAAAAGTCAGGCTTTCCTGCCCCATCCTTCTTTTGGGGAGGGGAGGGAGAAGAATGTAGAAGTTTCTAGCTTGCAAGAACAATGGGTCATTTAGTTCTAAATCTAAAATAAAGGTTAACCGAGAAACTTCTCTTACAATGGGAGACAGAATTTACATACCACCTTACAGTGATTGAGGTTCCACCCCCTTCCTGGAATCCTGAGAGTAACATACCCCTAGGCAAAGGAGGGAAGATGAACCCTAAAAGATTTGTAAACATCTTTGATTGTGTTACCTTGAAAGTCTTAATGTTTCTGTGTATCCCCTGAACAAATGTTGTGAGCTTATGCCATGATGTCATGCTCTCCCCCACCTGTGTGTGATCAAGGATATATAAACAGCCCCTGAAATGTATTTTGGCGCACATGATTTGGGTCTGCAAATGCCCCATGTCAGCCATATGTGGCTGGCATATTTAATAAATCTCCTCCTTTAATAAAACTCTTCAAAATTCATTTGGACTTGGTGTCTCTATGTGAACCTGTGGAATTGAGGTACAGGTACTTTACAACACTATGACTCTTCTGGAAAGCAAGTGTATTTTTCAGAAACTGGAGCTTCCAAACCAAAATAAGAATTGAGCCAAATTGTGTTGGGGGTTAAGCAAAAATATCATATGGTCACAGCAGTTTTTATAAATTTGTATTTTAAAAAAAAGAGGTGTTTTAAAAATTTTAGAAATGGTCAAGAGTTCGGGTGTGGATGTAACAGCAGAGAGTGATACTCTACGGGGAAGAGGTCATACGTCCTGTAAAGGAACACCAACCAAAAACTGCTAGTGAAAATGTTCTTAAAATTTTCAAGACCAGAAAAAGATTTGGAGAAATGGGTTCTGAGTGAGGCTGGCCATCACCCACCAGAGAGGAAGAGTGGCCTAGATGATCTAACATTGTCGTTGGGACTGGAACTCAGGGAAAGGCCACTAAAAGTGAGGCCAGTAAAATGAGGCACCATTTCTCTGCAGCAATGAGAAAGGCACCACCAGAATGGGAATCCAAATATATTACCGTCAATTACTTTTTCACCAAGGTCCGAAAATAAGCCAATGGGATAAGTCTTTCATCAAAAGATGCTGGAATAATTGTATACCTAGTGGCAGGGAAATAAAATAAGAATCTTAATTCTAGCCATAAAAAAATTAAGTCAGAATAGATCATAGTTTTAAATATAAGATGTAAAAGTATGAAACTCATAAAAGCATATGGGAGACAATCTTCCTGAACCCAAATTAGCCAAAGTTCTGAGAGAAGACAATAAAGGATGAATCATAAAAGAAAAAGATAATTGGATTTAATTAAATTTAACTGTTTGTATTTTAAGCACAACATTTAAGAAAACTCAGAGACTGGGAGAAAATATTTCCACATTATATATATACCTGATAAAGAATTGTATTTAAAATATTAAATTTTCCATAAATAACATAAAAAAACAATCATTCAATTACTTTATTTATGTAGTCATGAAATTTTCTAAAACATGGATTGTGGAGCCTGACCTGTGGTGGCACAGTAGAGAAATCATGGACCTGGAGTACTGATGTCGCTGGTTCCAACCCTGGGCTTGCCTGGTGAAGGCACATAGGGAACAACTACTACAGGCCAATGGTTCCTGTTTTTCCCCCACTCTCATTCTCTCTCCTCTAATGAATTAGAAAATAAAATATTTTTCTCTTAATAAATATAAAATCTGGTTTGTGGTGACATCACAACTCAACTTACTAAATGTCAGCACTCCCTGTCTGGATAGCATGGTTGGTTAGAGTGTAGTCCAGAAGCACTGAGCTGGCCAGCACATAGAAGAAAGGTACCAACAAATCATGGAAGAAACTAAGAATTTGGATAATGAGCTCTGGGTAGGTAGCTCAGATGGTTAGTGTCATCCTAAGAGATCAAGGCTGTGAGTTTGATTCCCTGATAAGAATAATTTAAAGGCCTGACCAGGTGGTGGCACAGTGGATAGAGCGTCGGACTGGGATGCAGAAGACCCAGGTTCAAGACCTTGAGGTCACCAGTTTGAGCGCGGGCTCATCTGATTTTAGTGAAGCTCACCAATTCGGACCCAAGGTCACTGGCTTGAACAAGGGGTTATTCGGTCTGCTGAAGGCCCATGGTCAAGGCACATATGAGAAAGCAATCAATGAACAACTAAGGTATCACAACATAAAAACTTCTCATCTCTCTCCATTCCTGTCTGTCTGTCCCAATCTATCCCTCTTTCTTTGACTCTGTCTCTGAAAAAAAAATCTAAAGAGACACAAATTGATATTTCTCTCTTCCTCTCTCCCCATTGCTTCTCCAAAAACAATACATTTAAAAAGAGTTTATCAAACAGGACTGTAATTATGAGGGGATTATCTATAAACTGAACCATAATTGAATTTTTCTTATTTTTAAAATTTATTAATTTTAGGAATGACAAGAGAACATTGATGTGTTTTTCAAGACTACTTCACGTTTTTGGAAGAAAAAATATTGTATTTTTTTTAGAGTGGCAGTGTGATAAAGACAAGAACATCTAGATGCTCCTGCATGTCGCTGGAATGCGGGATTAAACCGGCAACCTCTGTGCTCTGGGAGGGGGCTCCAACCAACTGATATATCTAGCCATGACTTAATTTTTATTGAGTTTTAAAAGACAGAGGAATGGAGAGAGGGGGGAGGGGGAGGGAATCACTTGTTGGTACACTCAGTTGTGCATCATCTAGTTGCTTCCCCTCTGTGTCATGACCAGAAATAAAACCTACAACCTAGTTGTTTTAGGACAATGTTCTTAACTTACTCAGCAAACCATCCAGGGCCAAGGAATACTTTATTTAGAGAAAAACAGAGTTATAAGCAAGCCATCAAAGGAATGGACTTTAGAAAACAAGTTACAGAGGCAAAAGAAGGACCTTGGGGCTTAGGACCACAGAGAGAAATACACTCTGAGAGGAATAAGAATTAATTTCAGGAGTACTGATGAGGTATTTTGTTTATTAATCCATTTTTTTGTGTGTTGTACTAAGTTTGCCTCATTAAACAGTGGTCGTACATTTTGGAACAGACACCTCAGAATTGAAGTCTTTATCACACAATTAACTAGGGGTAGAAAATATCAAAATGTCTTATATCTGATCTTCTGATAAAGGTAATATTTGCTGGGGTTTTATACTGAAAATAACAAGAATAGTTTTGACCAAAAAGAACCAGTATACAGAGCCCACATCAAAAGATTTCCACACTTATATGTAGTATCAGTATTGATAGTTCTTGTGAAAGCATAAATGTGCAGCTATATGGAGAATACAGATCCCACAAAAAAACCTACACAAATCATATACACTCAGAGTGTACACAAGACCTCAAGCCTGTGAAGCCTCCATTGGCAGCACCCAGAGGCTGAACGCTAGTACAAACCACTTCCAATCCGGAGCTCTGTCCGTAAGTTTCTTGGAGGCTGCTGCTAGGAGTGTGTAGCCAGGTCTGTGGCTCATTTCTAAAATTTCAAATTCTGGCCTTAAAGTTTCTGATGGGTGTGATCAAAACACCTGCTATCACTGTCTCAGGTGAAAGCTAACAGAAATGTTCCAGGGGCTCCTCGATGCCTTCCAGTATTCTCGAGAGATGGTCACAAGCACAGAGGCACTACTTAAATTTCTACAATCTACAACATGTCCAAGACAAACTTTGCAGAAGATGCATTTTATCGAGAAAGGTACAAAGTCTTTGATTTTCAAAAAATTCCCTTTCCAAAGAATGATGCTGGGACACTTAGAGGATCATTAGCATGCATGAATAAATAAAGAAATTAATATAATCTAAACACATTCATCAAAAAATTTTTATTGATAAAACATTAGTATCTATCTACCTGACCTGTGGTAGCGCAGGAGATAAAGTGTAGACCTGGAATGGTGAGGTCACTGGTTCACAGCCCTGGGCTTGCCTGGTCAAGGCACATATGGGAGTTGATGTTCCCTGCTCCTCCCTCCTTCAAGTGCTCTCTCTCTCCTCTCTAAAGTAAATAAATTAAATCTAAAAAAAATAAAAATAAAAAGAATAGTATCCAGAACATAGAATTCCTAAAGGTTGATAATTTAAAAACATTGGGAGGTTATGAAAGGATGGGTATAAAAAGGGACAAATTTAAGGTGATGGAAAATGATATGACTGTGGGTGATGGGTATGCAACAAAATCAACAGTTTAAATACATAGAAATATTAACCTGAAACCTAGGCACTCTAATCAATGTCACTCTGTTATAGTTAATTTCCTAAATACAAATTTTAAATTATTATAAAAAGAAACCATGAAAATTCCTTGAACAGACACTCTTTCACAGATGAGATGGCAAATGAGCGTATGAAATTATGGTCTACAACTTTTCTTATTAGAAAAATATAGCATCAATATAGCACTGCAATGTGATTAATACAAGTACTCAGCTATTAGAATTCCTAAAACAAACAAAACATTTCCAGAAAATATGAAATGCTGATGATAACGTGGAGAAATAGGAACTCCTATTTTACAGAGAAACGGCAAAAATGATAAACATGTTGGAAAATAGGCAGATTCTACGATGCAAGATATTATACATGATTTCAAAGTTTTAGGAAATTTGTCTAAAAAACTATTATAGTAAAATGACCTCGCTAATGAGTAGAATTTAGAAAAATGGTTGTGTTTAGTTTTGTCCAAAAACCTGAATAGAAATATAAAAAAAGAGAACTGACATATAAGACAAAGAAACCTTTCCTATCTTACTGACACAGACTTTCATCATGGTGAACTACTCAGATGATGACATTGTGTCACGTGGATGTAGAAGACTGAATTTTTCAGAAGGGTTGATCTGACCCAAAGTGAGAACACATGGCAAGGAACAAGACCTCAAATCCTAGGAGACAAATTTTGAACAGGAAACTTAAGCCACCTGGATGTAAAAGAATGAGATGTTTTCAACATCGAAAATCTGATTTTCAAAATTCCCACTATGGGAATTTTGGGGCTATCTATGGTTCTCAAAATTTCAAGACTTTTAATTTTTCACACCTACACAAACCCTGCACTCCCCAGTGATCTGAAGTTCAATCTGAAAGTTAGCAGAGGAACACATATGCTGACATATGATTTAGATTAAATTAAATTTAAATTAAATTGCTAATCTAGACAAGCATTGTTCATGCTTCACACATTCAACTTTTCACTCAAAAAGCCTAGGAGAAATGATTGAGGCCCTTAGGCCTTGACCTTCAGGCATTCAGTTCTCAAACTCTTCAGAGTCAGGGTTAATCAAGTGACCCACACTAATGCTCAGACTCTTCAAAGACTAAATCCACATAAATCCCCAAATGAGGACATTCGCATGCATTCCTTCTTCACCAAACTCACAGGCCCTTCATTCAGGATCCAAACAGAATTCGGCTCACAAGACCTCGAGCCTCTGAAGCCTCCACTGGCAGCACCCAGAGGCTAAAAGCTAGTACAAACCCTTCCACTCTGGTGCTCTGTCCCCAAATTTCTTCGAGGCTGCTGCTAGGAAGAGTGTGTAGCCAGGTCTGTGGCTCACTTCTAAAATTTCAAATTCTGGCCTTAAACAAGTTCTATGACATTGTAGAATGTATTAAAGTTTCTGATGGGTGTGAGCAAAACACATGCTATCACTCTCTCATATGAAATCTAACAGAAATGTTCAGGGGCTCCTCGATGCCTTCCAGTATTCCCGAGAGATGGTCACAAGCACAGAGGCACTACTTAAATTTCTACAGAACACAATCTGTCCAAGGCCAACTTATCAGGAGATGCATTTCATCAATCACTTGAGGCAAAACAGAAAGTTGACAGTATCTTTTTCACATAGAAACAGCAAAGGAACAGTATGCATACGGTCTGATGTCTGTATTTCTCTAAAGAACCAAGACCTTAGGTATTAGGTTAAATTCAACTGAGGTCCACTTTTAAACCACCTACAGTGCAGTCCTCCTCCTTTTATCTTTACTCTCACACTACTGCCGCTCTCACAATAGTCCTGGTCACCCAGCGTGTGTGTTATTGGATGGGTGGATGCCTCAAATCAGATATTTTCCACACCGCTGGGTGCCCGGAAATGTAGCTCAATTATTACCCACTTGTGTCAAACCCCACAGACAAAGGCTCAGGGCCACACACTGCTTCCAACTCACTTCAGAAGCCAAACAAATGGAGGTTCCCTCAACTCATCTCAGGTTCACTTCATTCCCCAGAGCAGCTCACATCACAAAACAAAACAAAAAACAATAATCTTTCCACTTTCCTAACAGGTATTATAAAGGTTATAGGTGAACAGCCACATGAAGGAATACATAGCTCAAGGTCCAGGAGGGTCCCAAGCACAGACGCTTCTGTCCCCATGGAGTTAAGGTGCCTCAGCCTCCCACACTTGGATGTGCTCACCCACCTAGAAACTCTCTGAAGCCCCTCCTGTAAGAATGTTTTCTGGAGGCTTCAGGTAGGCACGATTTACTTACTCTTTTTCCAGACTCTTGCCCCTCTCTGGATGTGTCTGGTGGGGATGAAATTTCAAGTCACCTCAATATAACAACAGATGCTCGTAGTTCTGGTGTCACTTAGGCATTGAGAAGGGTGTCACAGAGAGCGCTATGAATGTATTTGGTGTATCTCACTAGGTCATATTGATAATCTGAAAGGGATACACAGTAAAAGAATATATTTTTCTAATTCTCTGTAAATTATAAAATTATAGATGAAAATAGAGCTGTGCTGCCAAGAGTTAGGGTTGGAAAAAAGGATTTGACCATGAATGGGGAGCATGAGGAAGTGTGTGATTCAGAAAAATAAAATCACCAATAGATATTTCTACTGTGGTTTTGGTTACAAGAACCTGTCGCAGAGACAAGAACTACTCTGAGAGCAGACGGAGTGCACCGAGGGCCCTGGGACACCGCCTCACCATCCCATATTCAGGATTCACATGAATGACCTCGACTCCTACTCGCTATGGGTCCTTCTGATAGAATGAGAAAATAGAATGAGAAACTCAGGGAGCAGATGGGAATGAAGTCAGGAGGGGAATTTTCTAAGAGCAGACAAAAGGGTAAGAAAAATAGCTCACTTTTAAGGTACTTACCAACTCTACTAAGTAGTCAGAATTGGTAATTCTATTCCTATTGTGTGCTCAGCACCTACTGATTTCAGCTCTTCTTAAAAGTGACACCACTGTGGCTTTTGCCACAGGGCACTGTACCTATTCTATGTTTCTAAGCATTGCATCTAGAAGAACCTACATATGTGATCATGTTTAGTTTTCTTTTTGTATGTGTGTGTGACAGAGAGAGAATGACAGAAAGACTGACAGAGACAGACAGGAAGGGAGATGAGAAGCATCAATTCTTTCTTGCAGCACCTTAGTTGTTCATACATTGCTTTCTCATATGTGCCTTGACCAGGGGCTACAGCAGAGTAAGTGACCCCTTTTGAAGCCAGTAGCCTTGAGCTCAAGCCAGGGATCTTGGGCTTTAAGCCAGCCACCATTGGGTCATGTCTATATTCCCATGCTCAAGCCAGTGACCCCATGTTCCAGCTGCTGAATCCGCTGTCCAGCCGGATTAGCTGGCATTCAGGTCAGTGACCTCAGGGATTTGAACCTGGTCCCTCTGCATTCCAGTCTGATGCTCCATTTAGTGCGCCACCGCCTGTCCAGGCTGTGTTCAAGTTTCTTAGAATCATTGAACAACCAAACAGAAATAAATGCATGTTAACATTAGAAATACAAATGTATTCTCTAGTTAACAGTACTGGAACCATTTCACTTTCCTCTATTTGATAATGAACTATGACTAATTAGGATTTTATTTAGAATACCTGCCTAAAAACCATTTAGGACATCTCTCAAAACTTTTATGCTTTGTGGTTCTAAACTTATTTTGTAATTAAAAGTTATAGGCCCTGCCTGCCCAGGTAGCTCAGTTGGACGTCTGGAAGGCAGAGTTTGCTCATTCTGTTCCCAATCAGGGGACACAGAGGAACAGATGGATGTTTCTATCGCATGCTCTCCTCTCCTTTTTCCTCTCTCTAAAATAAAAAAATAAATAATAGAAGTTATATGTTCTAGTTGGTGTGCTAAATAGATAAGAGTTGGCTGGATGTTGGAAGTGCCAGGTTCAATTCCCAGACAAAACATATGTGAGAAATGACCATCTGCTGCTCTTCCCTTCCTTTGCTCCTTCTCTCTCTCTTACAATTCCTAAGTCAAAAAGGTTTTATTTATACATTTCTGGAAAGGAGAGAACTGGGAAGAGCAGGAAGCATCAACTCCCATATTTACCTCGACTGGGTAAGCCCCAGGCTTTGAACCAGGGACATCAACATTCCAGAGAGACACTTTATCTACTGGGCCATCAGAGGTCATCCACTCTCTCTTCCCTTCTCACTGGCAGTGGTGTGATTGGTTCAAGCATCAGACCCCGGTGAAGATAGTTGGTTAATTGGAACATTAACCCCAGAAGGGGTTTGCTGGGTGGATCCCGATGGGGGTGCATGTGGGAGTCTATTTCCCCTTCTCTCGCTTAAAAAAGTAAAAATAAATAAAAGTTATTTAGAATTTTTTTTATTTTTCTGAAGCTGGAAACGGGGAGAGACAGTCAGACAGACTCCAGCATGCGCCCCACCAGGATCCACCCGGCATGCCCACCAGGGGCGACGCTCTGCCCACCAGGGGGCGTCGCTCTGCCATGACCAGAGCCACTCTAGCGCCTGGGGCAGAGGCCAAGGAGCCATCCCCAGCGCTCGGGTCATCTTTGCTCCAATGGAGCCTTGGCTGCGGAAGGGGAAGAGAGAGACAGAGAGGAAGGAGGGGGTGGGGGTGGAGAAGCAAATGGGCGCTTCTCCTATGTGCCCTGGCCAGGAATCAAACCCAGGTCCCCCGCACGCCAGGCCGACGCTCTACCGCTGAGCCAACCGGCCAGGGCCCTAGAAATATTTCTTAAAAGGTTTTATTGATTTAAAAAAAAGAAGAAACACAGAACATGGAGTAAGGGGAAAAATTTAAAAGCGTCAATTTGTCCTGCCCAAGTAGCTCAGTTGTAGAGTGTCGGTCCAAAGTGGGGATGTCCTGGGTTTGATTCCCGGTCAGGGCACACAGGAGAAGCACCCATCTGCTTCTCCACCCTTTTCCACTTTTTTTTTTTTTTTTTGTATCTTTCTAAAGTTGGAAACGGTGAGGCAGTCAGATAGACTCCCACATACACCTGACCAGGATCCACCCGGCATGCCCACCAGGGGGCGTTGCTCTGCCGTGACCAGAGCCATTCTAGCACCTGAGGCAGAGGCCATAGAGCCATCCTCAGCGCCCGGGCGAACTTTGCTCCAGTGGAGCCTCGGCTGCGAGAGAGGAAGAGAAAGACAGAGAGGAAGGTGAGGAGGAGGGTGGAGAAGCAGATAGGTGCTTCTCCTGTGTGCCCTGGCTGGGAATCGAACCTGGGACTCCTGCACGCCAGGCCGACGCTCTACCACTGAGCCACCCAGCCAGGGCCTCCCCTCTTTATCATTCTCTTCCCCTCCAGTAGCCAAGGCTCCATTGGAGCAAAGTTGGCCCAGACGCTGAGGATGGCTCTATGGCCTCCGCCTCAGGCGCTAGGATGGTTCTGGTTGGAATGGAGCATCTTCCAGATGGGCCAAGGACCGCACCCTGGCGGGCATGCTGGGTGGATCCCCGTAGGGCATACATGGGAGTCTCTCTCTACCTCCGTGCTTCTCACTTCACATAAAAAAAAAAAAAAGCATCAGCCCTGGCCGGTTGGCTCAGCGGTAGAGCATCGGCCTAGCGTGCGGAGGACCCGGGTTCGATTCCCGGCCAGGGCACACAGGAGAAGCGCCCATTTGCTTCTCCACCCCTCCGCTGCGCTTTCCTCTCTGTCTCTCTCTTCCCCTCCCGCAGCCAAGGCTCCATTGGAGCAAAAATGGCCCGGGCGCTGGGGATGGCTCTGTGGCCTCTGCCTCAGGCGCTAGAGTGGCTCTGGTCGCAATATGGCGACGCCCAGGATGGGCAGAACATCGCCCCCTGGTGGGCAGAGCGTCGCCCCCTGGTGGGCGTGCCGGGTGGATCCCGGTCGGGCGCATGCGGGAGTCTGTCAGACTGTCTCTCCCTGTTTCCAGCTTCAGAAAAATGCAAAAAAAAAAAAAAAAAAAAAAAAAAAGCATCAACTTGTAGCTGCTGCTTCTCCTATGTGCCTTGACTAGGCAATCCTGGGGATTCAAACTGGCAACCTCAGCATTCCAGGTCTATCGTTAATCCACTGAGCCAGAGGTCAGGCTAAAATTATTGATTTTATACAATACTCAATGCCACTTATAAAGGTCAACACATCCAAGTATGTTGTTGTTACTGAAATGAACATTAAATTTCAAGTACTTCCAAATACTCTAAAATAACACAAACTTGAAATTAAGGAAAGCAAAAGTTTATATAATGAAACAGGCACAGAACATTGTTGTGCACATTAACTCACGTTGACAGTTACTCCCACTGTTTACTTATTCTTTCAGGCAAATAGAAAAGAGGTTGATACTGGAGCATTTGGGATGACGGTCTACAGCACATATCAGTTTGGCGCAAATGAACACATATTTTTCAGAGATAAATATGGCTAAAAGTGTAGTGTCTTAAACTGCTTGTAAGGTGTATTATCTGTTTAGTTTTGTGGCACAATGCTTCTTTATTTAAGAATTCTTTTCTACTCCAAGTTATCTGAGGTTTTGCTAAACCCACCAAAATTCATATATTCATGAATTATTTCTACATGGATTTCCTGTCAAGTGATGAGGAACATGAGATAATACTAAACCTCACCATATTCAGTTCCAGATGAAAGTATGTCACTAGTGTAAACTTACATTTCTTGATGTCTTACTTCCTGACACTTGGTTTACATAATTAGAAAAATCCATTCATGATTTCTGATGACCTCATGACAGTCTACATTCCACTGCACGGTTTTCTAGTCACATTCATAGGATTACTGTCAATACACACATTTATTTTTTTTTTTGCATTTTTCTGAAGCTGGAAACAGGGAGAGACAGTCAGACTCCCGCATGCGCCCGACCGGGATCCACCCGGCACGCCCACCATGGGGCGATGCTCTGCTCACCAGGGGACGATGCTCTGCCCATCCTGGGCGTCGCCATGTTGCGACCAGAGCCACTCTAGCGCCTGAGGCAGAGGCCACAGAGCCATCCCCAGCGCCCGGGCCATCTTTGCTCCAATGGAGCCTTGGCTGCGGGAGGGGAAGAGAGAGACAGAGAGGAAAGCGCGGCGGAGGGGTGGAGAAGCAAATGGGCGCTTCTCCTGTGTGCCCTGGCCGGGAATCGAACCCGGGTCCTCCGCACGCTAGGCCGACGCTCTACCGCTGAGCCAACCGGCCAGGGCGGTACACACATTTTAGAGATATTTCCTAAAATATTATCACGCCTGATTCCATCAGAACGTTTTGTAAATTGTTTTGATATATGAGGTAACTGATCAGGTCAGACAGAACCATGCTTGTTGCTATATTATTCCTTTTTTATTCTTTTTGCATTGTTATTCTTCATTGCATACAAGTATGTCTTCCATACACACAATTTGGATAGAGGACATACAACTGGCAACAGGCATTCACAAGGCAATGTCCTGTGGATTCTCTTATGTTTAACAAAAAGATTAGTCAAAAGCTTTCCCACAAATGCTGCACCAATAGGGCCTCTCTTGTTTGTTTACAGGGACAGAGAGATAGAGGGATAGACAAAGAGAGACAGACAGGAACGAAGATGAGAACCATCAATCATCAGCTTTTTGTTGTGAGACCTTAGTTGTTCATTGTTTGCTTTTCTCATATGTGTGCCTTGACCATGGGCCTTCAGTAGACTAACCCCTTGCTTGAGCCAGTGACCTTGGGTCCAAGCTGGTGAGCTTTGCTCAAACCAGATGAGCCCATGCTCAAGCTGGTGACCTCAGGGTCTTGAACCTGGGTCCTCTGCATACCAGTCCAACGCTCTATCCACTGTGCAACCACCTGGTCAGGCTCTTGTGTGTGTGTGTGTGTGTGTGTGTATATATATAATTTTTTTTAAGAACTTTTTTTTTTTACAGAGACAGAGAGTCAGAGAGGGATAGACAGGGACAGACAGGAACAGAGAGAGATGAGAAACATCAATCATTAGTTTTTCATTGCACGTTGCAACACCTTAGTTGTTCATTGATTGCTTTCTCATATGTGCCTTGACCGCAGGCCTTCAGCAGACCAAGCATCCCCTTGCTGGAGCCAGTAACCTTGGGTTCAAGCTGGTGAGCTCAAGGTCTCGAACCTGGGTCCTCTGCATCCCAGTCCAACTCTCTATCCACTGTGCCACCACCTGGTCAGGCTCTTGTATATTTTTTGATGAACACTGAGTCCTGACATTGCAGTGATCATTTGCCACATTCGATACATTTGTAAGATTACTCTGTGTGAATTCTATAATAAATGAGACAAATTTTACTCAATGAAAATTTAATCTCCATATTGAGTATAAGCAAATGAAGTCTTCTGACAAATCACTGATGTCCCAAGAGGTTTATCTTTTTTCACTTCAGTTGCTTATAACTTGCTTTCTCATACATACCTTAACAAGAGGGCTCCAGCTGAGTGACCCCTCACTCAAAGCAGCAACCTTGGGTTTAAGAGAGTGACCTTGAGGTAATGTCTATGATCACATGCTCAAGCTGGCCTTAGATTTCAAGCCAGCAACCATGAAGTTGAGTGTATGATCCCACGCTCAGGCCTGCAACCTTCTGATTAAGCTGGTGAGCCCGGGGGTTTCAAACCTAAATCCTCAGCATCCTAGTTTGAACTCTATCCACTGCACCACCACCTGATCAGGCCATGATGCATATCTTCTTAAAGCCTTCACCAAAATACCTGACTTGTGTTGGAGCACTGTGTAAGCTGTCGACCTGGAATGTTGTGGTCACTCATTTGAAATCCTGGGCATGCCTGATCATGGCATATACAAGAAGCAACATGTGGAAGTTGATGCTTCCAGCTCTGTTCCTGCCCTGCTCTATTCTTTTATTTAAAATTAATTCTTTTTAAAAAGAAAGCTCAACAAGAATCACTGCAATTGTATAATTTCTATGAGGTTGTATGTATGTGTGTGTGTGTGTGTGTGTATATATATATACACACACACATATGTATGTACGTAATACTCGTCATAAGGAAGCATTTCCCACATTCAATGCATATTCAGTTAAACTAAGGGATGAGCATGCTTATGTAGTTACATCACTCTTCCTGTGAAAATCTTTTCCATCTACAGTACATAAGGAGGGCTTCTGTCCTTTGTGAGTCTTCTGATGTACAGTCATATTGCCCTTTATTGAAAAGCCTTTTCCACATTCACTGCATACATATGGCTTCTCTCCTGTATGAGTCCTTTCATGTACAGTCAGTTGGCTATTCACTGTAAAGCCTTTTCCACATTCACTGCATACATACGGCTTCTCTCCCGTGTGAGTCCTGTGATGTTTAATCAATCGGCTCTTCACTGGAAAGCCTTTCCCACATTCACTGCATACATAAGGCTTCTCTCCCGAATGAGTCCTTTGATGTATAACCAGTTTGCTCTTCACTGTAAAGCCTTTCCCACATTCACTGCATACATATGGCTTCTCTCCCGTATGAGTCCTTTGATGTTTAATCAGTCGGCTCTTCACTGGAAAGCCTTTCCCACATTCACTGCATATATATGGCTTCTCTCCCGTATGAGTCCTTTGATGTATAATCAGTCGGCGCTTCACTGCAAAGCCTTTCCCACATTCACTGCATAAATATGGCTTCTCTCCCGTATGAGTCCTCCGATGTATAATAAGTTGGTGACTCACTGCAAAGCCTTTTCCACATTCACTGCATACATACGGCTTCTCTCCCGTGTGCGTCCTTTGATGTATAATCAGTTTGCTTTTCTCTATAAAGCCTTTGCCACAATCATTGCATATATATGGCTTCTCTCCTGTATGAGTCCTTTGATGAATAATCAGTTGGCTCTTCAATGGAAAGCCTTTCCCACACTCACTGCATACATATGGCTTCTCTCCTGTATGAGTTCTCTGATGTACAATCAGTCGGTGCTTCACTGCGAAACCTTTCCCACATTCACTGCATACATATGGTTTTTCTCCCGTATGAGTCCTTTGATGTATAATCAGTGGGCCCTTCTCTATAAAGCCTTTTCCACACTGAGTGCATACATGTGGCTTCTCTCCTTTATGAATCCTTTGATGTACAGTCAGGTTGCTCTTCAGTATAAAGCCTTTTCCACAATCACTGCATACATATGGCTTCTCTCCCGTATGAGTCCTTTGATGTCTAATCAGTTGAGTTTTAACTGGAAAGCCTTTCCCACAATCACTGCATACATACGGCTTCTCTTCTGAATGGGTCCTTTGATGTATAGTCAGTTTGCTCTTTTCTATAAAGCCTTTTCCACATTCACTGCATACATGGGGCTTCTCTTCTGAATGAGTCCTTTGATGTACAGTCAGTTTGCTCTTTTCTATAAAGTCTTTTCCACATTCACTGCATACATGGGGCTTCTCTTCTGTATAAGTACACTGATGCTCCAGGAGGTTGCTGTTCACTGGGAAGGTATTTTGACATTCACTGCTTCCATGGGGTTTCTCTCCTGTGTGAGTTCGCTGATGATTGAGGAGCTGATACCTATAAATGTAACCATTCTCACATTCACTACGTGTGTAAGATTCCTTTCCCACATGAGTTTTCTCGTGTATATTCAACTGTGATTTATTGAAGAAGCTTTTCTTACATGTATTGCATTCATTCTGATTCAGTTCTCTTTGAATCCTCGAACTAGATTTTCTGGAGGCTTTCCCACACAGACTATATCCATAAGGTTTCTTTCCACTATGAATTCTCTGATGATCAGTGAGCTGAGACATCTTGATGAAGGCTTTCTCATATTCAGTGCATGTGTGGGCTTTCTCAACATCTTGAGTTCTCTGTTGCTGAATGACCTGGGACTTATTTTCAATGGATTTGGTACTGGGATGCAACCTAATTTCAGTGTAGAATAGTTCATGGTTAAGATGTGGAATGGATGTCCCATCTCCATTCAAGTGTTCAGAGTTCTTTAATTTAAAACTTCTGGTTTGGTTTTCAAAACTTAATTTTGATTTTAAAGGTTTATCACATATCTGCAACATATCACACTGTTGCTTAAATAAAGAATGGCTTTCTCTTTGATTAACAATACTAGCAAACATATCATGTTCACAGGATTCTTCTCCACTCTTCTCAATGGTTAGACTTTGGAAAAAACTCCACAAAGGCACATTAACTTTCTCGAGTTCTAGGAAAGAAGAGAATAGTAAATCATCTTATAATCTTTCATAATCTTAGTTTGAAATAAAAAATTTTATGAAATACCTTTCCGTAAAGTAACTCTTTAGTGATAACACTATGCGTTGTAGAAATAAGAAATATATTTGGAATCGTCCAGATTATAGACACAGCCTGTATAACTCTTGTAGTTTCTGACATGATAAAAGCATATTTTGGTTTTCAAATATCCTGTCATTTTCTTTTTCTTCTGTTATTTCTTTTTAAGGTGGGTCAAGCGGAGATAATGAGGCAGACTCCCACATGTGCTCTAAGATCCACCTGGCAACCCCATCTGAATCCAATGCTAAAGCAATGAACTATTTTTAGCTCCTACAGAAAATGCACACTGACAAACCAAGGCATCCTCAATTCCTAGGGCCATGCTGGAACCAAGCCAGCCACTGCCTGTGAAAGGGAGAGGAGGATGGGGAAGAAAAACAAATGGTTGCTTCTCCAGTGTACTCTGATCACAAATTGAATTTGGGAAGTTCATATGCTAGGCCGACAGTCTCTCCACTATCCACTGAGCCACCAGCCAGAGCCAAAAAATACCTTTCTATAACTGCTGAGATTATGCTAGTGAAGGGACTTATTACAGGATTTGTACATAGCCTCAGGATGTAGTTAAGAGGAAAAAAATGCCTTCATGTGGCTTTTCTCCTACTTAGAAAATGTGGTCATCTCATTCGTTCACAAATTCTACAACCAGCCATGGGATCCTAAAAAATTGCACAGGCAGACCAATTAGAGGCAGTCAAGTGGATTCCAAGGCTAAATACAGCACCAACTGGGTGCAAGCAGAATACAGAGTATGCTAGTCTGACAAGAAGAAATGGGATTGCAGGATACAGAATGTCCAGACACTAGTCTTTGTACTGGGCTCAGGAAGGACAAGGTGAATTTTGTTCCTGCCACTGAGTTTGTAAAACCCTCGTACTTTCAGAAGTGAGGGGAGTATCTTTTATTTTGCATAAAGAACATTTCAAAAAAGGCTGAGTGTATGCTAATCGAAAGACTAAGCACAGGGTTCCTACATGGCCTCAGGATGCAGCTAGTTATCAGAAGGACCAAGTGAGTAAAAGGTTTACCTTCAGCCTCACCAACTGTTCTCTAGGAAAGAAGAGATGGCCTAGAGATAAAAAGTTCTTTAGAAATTATTACTCATATAAGATCAGCTGCTTTTTTTTAAAGATTTTATTTATTCATTATTGGGGGGGCGGAGCAGGAGCATCAACTCCCATATGTGCCTTGACCAGGCAAAGCCCAGAGTTTTGAACCAGCAACCTCAGCATTTCCAGGTTGATGCTTGATCCACTGTGCCACCACAGGTCAGGTCTATGATCAGCTTTTAGGTAAGTTAACATATCCCTGTCCCTGCTGTATGGTTCATCTTAGATCCATGGGCAGAGAAGCACCTGTATTTAGGAATTCTTCAGACCTTACCCTATGTACCTATTAATCTGTCTCCTTTATAATAAACATTAGTATTTCTCTGAATTCTGTAACCAGCTCTAGGAAATTAATTGAATTCAAGGAAGGACTCATGAGAACCTCCAATTTATCCAACTGGTCAGAAGCACAGGTTATAATCTTGACACACAAATTGACATCAGAAATGGAGGAAGTCTATTGGAACTGAACTCTTTCCTCACAGGTTCTGACACTAGTCCTAAGTAGGTAGTATCAGAATTGAATTAATTTGTAGGACACCCAGTTTAGTAACTCTAGAGGTAAAAACCTGAAGCAAAGAAGGCAGTCTGTGAAAGATAGTAAAAGATGCAATGGAAATGTAAACTGTGGAGAATATCAGAAAATATGAGTGCAGCAAAAGTTTACAAAGGCTCATATAGAGAAAAATATAATAGGAATAATATAAAAACAATAAATAATAACATAAGAAAAACACTAGTTGGTTGGCTGAGTGTCACCAGCCAGAGGCAGCCCAGTGCATGGATGTCTTGAGTTCCATTTATGGCCAGGGCACACAGAAGTGCCCACCTGCTTCTCCACCCTTCTCCTTGTCCTTTCTCTCTGCCTCTCTTCCCCTCCCTCAGCCATGGCTCCACTGCAGCAAGTTAGTCCCGGGCACTGAGGATGGTTCCACAGCTTCTGCCTCAGGTACTAAGAACAGCTCGAGCAACTCCCCTGATGGGCAGAGCATCACTCCCCGAGTGGGCTTCCCATATAGATTTTGGTCAGGGCACATGTAGTAGCCTGTTTCTGCCTCTCCTCCTTTCACTGTGTGTGTGTGTGTGTGTGTGTGTGTGTGTGTGTGTGTGTGTGTATGTGTGTGTGTGTGTGTATGAATAACCTGTGTTTCTTGTATGCACAAGTGCAAACCTACTCTGGCCCCACCCTGTATGAATAACCTCTGTGTTTCTTGTACGCACAAGTGCAAACCTACTCTGGCCCCACCCTGTATTTAAAGAAAAGACATGGTTTACTGATGGGCTCACTGGGAGAAGCAGGAAGAGAATAATGAAAGTGAGGACACAAGGATTTTTATAAAAATTATATGGCTTGAAGCCCTAGCCAGTTGGCTCAGGAGCAGCATGTGTAAGTCCTTGGTTCAATTCCTGGTCACGGCACACAGGAGAAGCAACCATCTGGTCTCCACTCCTCCCCCTTCTCTCTCTCACCAATTGCCAGTAATGAATCAATGGCCCCAGATGGCCTGAACAACAGCCCCAGATGTGCAGAGCAATGCTCCATAGCAGGATTTTTGGGTTGATCCAGGCTTGAGCACATGCGGGAGTCTGTCTCTCTGCCTCTTCACCTCTCACTTAATAAGTAAGTTTTAAAAAATTATGTAGCTTGAGCTACTGGGTAGATCAAATGCCTATTAATGAAATGAAGATTACTAAAGTCCAGAATATGTAAAATCTATAGTGCATTATGAAACAAAGTTTAAGACAATTATTACATCACCAAGTACAAACATGAAGAAATCAGTTCAAACTGTACATCCTAAAAAGGGTCTTATCCAAACAGCAGCATGGATCTCATTACATATAGAAAGCAAGATTACTAAATGAACTGTGTTCAAAAACATGTAGAATAAAAGGTGAGGCACATGGTTCTGGAATTCAGTAAGGCAACCAAAGAGCACCAAACACTGAGCAGTGTGATCAGGTGCACTCGCAGAGCCAGGTGGACAGATCAAATACGTGGTGAGAACGGGTGTGGACCCTCAGCATCTGATTTCCAGGGAAGTGTAACAGACTGAGGAGGGTTATCATATTCCAACCACGTGCCATTCTTCTTCATTCTGCCGACACCCTAACCCTCCCAAAGCACTAATCTCCAAGCTGTACAAGAGATCCTGAAATCAAGTCACAAACGAACAGTCTGCCTGGAACATACTGTCCTTCCTATGTTCTTAATCAAGAGGATGGATGACATGCAGTAAAGTGCTAACTCAGCAGCCTGACCTATGGTGGCACAGTGGATAAAGCATTGACCTAGAGTGCTGAGGTTGCAGGATCGATGCCCTGGGGTTATGTAGTCAAGGCACATATGGGAGTTGATGCTTCCTGCTACTCCCTGCTTCCCTTTCTCTCCTCTCTAAAATAAATAAAACCTTTAAAAAAAGTGCCTTTTAATACCTAGGTCTCAGGCAATACCAGGTAGTTTATGCGATCAATGTGAATCATGGTGCCTATTTGTGTGGGTCTGAGGCTTTGGTCAAGACTCGAAAATATTTCCACTTTAGGGGGCTAGAGACCCCAGGTGGGTTGGGTTCCCTGATTGGCAATCCCTCACACCTGTTGTCAATCACCATTGCTACAAGAAAATCACAATTTTTTTTAAGACAATAAATAAAGATTATCTTTTTCCACGGGACAGGATTGCAAAACTGCGTGAAGATGTCAGCCATCCTGTGAGCTCATCCGGAGCTGGGGACCTCTTCCAGCTCACAAGTCGGCAGAACAGACTTGCTGTAGTTGTGGGACTGACGCCCTAAACTACCACAGTCAGCCTGCTGATAGGTGTTCTGTCCGCTACAGGGCAGTCTGCTTTAAGGCTAACAGGAGAGCACCTCTGCCGTTTCAGCTTCTTCTCTCTTTAGACACTATGAAAAGGCTGATTAGGTGATTAGGTCAGGCAATTCAGCACTTTTCATGTGACGCCTGAATTTTTTCCTGTGACACAATAGCTTTGAAAACTTTCATCTGTATTGTTTTACTGTCACAATTTGTAACCATGAGAATAACAGTACACTCCCCTGCCTGACTGGGGGTAACACAATAAATAGAGCGTCAACCTGAAGACCCAAACTCAAAACCCCCAAGTTGCTGGCCTGACTGCGGGCTCATCAGAGGGCTTGAGCACCGACTCAGCAGCTGACTGCGGGGTCATCAACATAATCCTAAGGTTGCTGGCTGAGCAAGCGGTTGCTGGCTTGGCTTTAGCCCCTAATCAAGGCAAGTATGAGAAGCAATCAACAACTAAAGTGAATTTGACATTGGGTGATGAGTATGCAACATAATCAAATGTCAAAGTAACCTGGAGATGTTTTCTCTGAACATACGTACCCTGATTTATCAATGTCACCCCATTAAAGTAAAAAAAAAACAAAAGTGACACAACTATGAATAATTGCTTCTCATCTCTTTCCCTTCCTCTCCATCCCTCCCTCCTCCTGTTCCTCAGGAAAAAAAAGTAAACTTCCCTCCCTGATAGTCTACTTTACACTACATAAGCAGAGTGGTCCAGTTTAAAAATTATATAAGTCACGCCACTCCTTTATTCAAAAGTCCCTACTGGTTTCTCAACTCATCTGCAATGAAAGCAAGGTCTTAAATGGCCTTGAAAGGTGATGTGTGACCTGTATCTCTGAACCTCCCACTGCCACCACATCGTCCTTGTCGTATTTCTCGTCATCCTTGTTATTCAATAACCAGACAATCTTTTTAGAAGTTCCTCAAACACATTCCAGATTCAGCTCCTTGAACTTCAGATGGTCTCACTTGGGAGAAACTCCTGGAAGCCGATTCACATCCCTCATCTCTGCTCAGAGGTACCTCATCAAAGAGCCACTCCCACTCTCAAAGTGTAGTTCCAGGACGAACACCCACTGATCCACTGGATGGATCGTCTTCATACCAACTTTCACCAGACGATATTAGTATTGATTATACAGTATTTCTATTGGGGCCAAAAATAATGTAAAGAGTAGGAACATCTATTTCCTTACTAAATTTTTCATTGCTCATAGGTTAAAAATGTTAGGATATCAAAATCCAAGTTTTTTATAAAATTTTTACTTATCAAACCTGGCCATTTAGCTCAGTGGTAGAACATCAGCCCAGTGTGAAGTACTGAGTGCAATCCCCAGTCCAGACACATAGGAGAAGTGCCCATCTGCTTCTCCACCCATCCACCTGCCCCTCTTAACTTTGTACTCTCTCTCTCTCTCTCTCTCTCTCTCTCTCTCGCAATCCCCTACCACAGCCATGGCTCAATCGGAGTGAGTTGGCCCACGGTGCTGAGGGTGGCTCCATGGACTTCAACTCAGGCACTAAAAAATGACTCTGATTGTAACAGAGCAAGGGCCCCAGGTGGGCGCAGCATCGCCCCTAGTGGGCTTGCCGCATGGATCCCAGTTGAAGCATATGTGAATCTGTCTCTGCCTCCCCTCCTTTCATTAAACTAAAAAAAAAAAAAAAATTATTAATAGTACATAGAAAAGAGTTAATGTAGAGTAAGAAGTATCAACAACAGTTGCTTCACTTGAGTTGTTCATTGCTTGCCGCATATCCCTTGATCCAGCAAGCCTAGAGCTTCGAACTGGCAACCTCTGCATTCTACATTACTGCCCTATCCACTGAACCACCCAGGTAGGTTGAAAATGCAATTTTGTTAATAGACATTAGGCATTTAGAGAAGAGAGAGGGAGAGAAGGGAGAAGAACAAGAAGCATCAACTTGCACATGTGCCTCGATCAGTTAAGCCCAGGGTTTACCAGCCGACAACCATAGTGTTCATGGTGGGTGCTTTATCCAGTGCATCACAACAGGCAAGGCTCAAAATGCAAGTTTTAAAGATATAAAGCAATCACATCATACAGGCAGAAATCACAGTTATGGAACATATTAAAAGATTCTTTCAGAACAGGACAAACTATCAGGATGACAGGACATCAAAAAGGTCAGTGCAGGACAAGCTGCCATTTCATATGACAGAAAACTTCAGAATAATTAGCTGGCACTTAGTGTCATCAGAATTTGATGGGAAGTTAATTTTATTTTAATATTCTAACAATAAATAAATACAATAAAAAACACAATTCCAATTCCTACATAAGTAAGAAAAATATCACACATAGGAATGATTTAAGAAAGGCTAGCCCAACGAGGCAGTGGTGTCATGCATAGAGCATTGAACTGGGACACAGAGGACCAAGGTTCGAAACCTGAAGGTCATGGGCGTGAGCACAAGCTCACCAGCTTCAACACGAGGTCACTCACTTGAGCCGAAGGTCACTAGCTTGAGCAAGGGGTCACTCGCTCTGCTGCAGACCCCTACCATGCAGTCAAGGCACATATGAGAAAGGAATCAATGAACAACTAAGGAGACTAAGGACCTGCACAAAAAATTGATGTTGCTCATCTCTCTCACATTTTCCCTGTCTGTCCTTACCTGTCCCTCTCTCTCTCTCTGTCACACACACAAACACACAAAATAAATTAATAAATAAAGGCAAAAATGTATTATTCTAAAACTTACAAAATGTTCAAAGAAATCAAAGATCTAATTAAACAAAAAACACCCAATAATCCTGGATTAGTATAAAGAATATGTTGAGCCTGACCGGGCGGTGACGCAGTGGATAGAGCACTGAACTGGAATGCCGAGAACCCAGGTTCAAGACCCCGAGGTGGCCAGATTGAGCACAGCCTCATCTGGTTTGAGCAAAAGCTCACCAGCTTGGACCCAAAGTCACTGGCTCGAGCAAGGGGTTACTCGGTTTGCTGAAGACCCGCAGTCAAGGCACATATGAGAAAGCAATCAATGAACAACTAAGGTGTCACAATGCACAACGAAAAACTAATAACTGATGCTTCTCATCTCTCTGTTCCTGTCTGTCTGTCCCTGTCTATCCCTCTCTCTGACTCTCTCTGTCCCTGTAAAAAAAAAAAAAGAATATGTTGAAGACAAAATTACTACCCAATGAGATAGAGTCAAAGTAATCACTATCAAAACCCTAGCTGGTTAGTTTTGAAGAAAATTACAGCTGATTATAAAAATCAAATGGAAATTAAAAAATCCAGATGTCAAAATGATCCTTTTGTATTTTTTTTTCTGAAGTGAGAAGCAGTGCATTCACCCGGTATGCCCACTAGGGGGTGATGTTTTGCCCATCTGCAGCGTTGCTCCGTTGCAACCGGAGCTATTCTAATGACTAAGGCAGTGGCCATAAAGCCATCCTCAGCAGCCGGGCCAACTTTGCTCCAATGGAGCCTTGGCTGCGGGAGGGGAAGAAAGAGACAGAGGGAAAGGAGAGGGGAAAAGGTGGAGAAGCAGATGGGCGCTTCTCTTGTGTGCCCTGACCAGGAATCAAACCTGGGATCTCCACACACCAGGCCGATGCTCCACCACTGAACAAACTGGTCAGGTCCTCAAAATGATCTCGAACACTTGGAGAATTCACTCTTTGCAATTTTGAAAGCTGCTACAAAGCTATGGATATAAAAAAGCACCATGAAAACTTGTACACATAAAATGTTCCAAAATTGATTAAAGTGATTACACAACTAAATGAATAAACTAAAAACAAATTAGCTATTCTATTCTTTAAGTGGCTAAATTGATTGATATGTGAATTAAATGTAAATAAACCATTAACTCTATGATGTAAAATGGAAGCTTTAGGAAGACAAAGGCAGCGATAACATCTACCAAGAAAGAAAATCTGATTTAGGAAAACTGGGAAGGATGGGACGTGAAGTACATGTAAGTTGGGAACCAGTTTGAGCTGGAACTCATGCTGCATGGTAACAAGTTCTATTCTTATTCATTAAATGAAACAATACAGGCCTTTAAGAAGAGAGCTACATAGAAAAAAATAAATGAGTAAAACAAAAGAAAGAGAGCTCAGAAAGTAGGGAACATCTTAGGTAATGCTAGGACAGATGAAATTTAAAATGTCTAGCCCCTGGCCTGACCTATGGTGGCACAGTGGATAAAGCGTCGACCTGGAAATGCTGAGGTCGCCGGTTCGAAACCCTGAGCTTGCCTGGTCAAGGCACATATGGGAGTTGATGTTTCCAGCTCCTCCCCCCTTCTCTCTCTTCTCTCTCTCTGTCTCTCACTTGCCCTCTCTCTCTCCTCCCTAAAAATAAATAAATAAAAGAATTTAAAAAAATTTTTAAATAAAAAAGGAAAAATAGTTAAAAAAAATTTTTAATAAATAAATAAAATGTCTAGCCCCAAATTCTAAATTTTAGAAAAAATGGAAAGAATGTGATTCTCACTATCACAGAAAATGGGAAGTCAAAGGTCAGCTGCCATGACAACAAGTACAACGCAGAGGAAGAAAGCACACACTAGACAACACTGAGAGAGATGTCAGTACGGGAGTCCATTTCAAAGAATAGAAATAGGTTTCAATGACGGGAACTAAGGAAACATTTAACACTGATGAGAACTGAGTATGAAAAACATTGGAGAGAAAGGAGGCGAAGAATAACATAAATGCACAATGAAAACCAGACTCTCATGGGGACACAGCTTCCAAAGTGTGGATAGATTTTATGGAAGAAAATCACTATTTCCATACAGGGCATGAAAGATCGGTAATAAAAAAAACTGTGATGAATTCATAGTTCTGTCTTTCCAAAGGGGCCCAGAACATAGAATTTTACAGAAAAAAAGGGGATAACACAAGCTGAGACCCAGTGGGCATGGACAGAGAGTAAAATCTGAGAATGCTAGGTACAAAAAAGTATACAAACAAAAGTAAGATGTAGATTAAATAGGTGTCATTACTCAAATGAGAAAAAAGGGGTATGTTTTCCTCTAAATTTCTAGAAATAAAAAGGGTTCCCATATGTGAAGGGCTGGTTAGGTTCCTTCATCTAATGTTACAGGTCTGATGTGTTCTCTGACTCAAATATGACTTCCTGCCATTCTGCTCCCTGACAAACAGGGTGCTTGTCACCCACTCACCTGGACAGACCAGATGTTGGGGTTCATCCCCTACTGTCCACAGTTCTTCCCCTCGCTCCAACTTGGAAAGCACATCTGGTTTGCTGGATTGATATCCTGCTCAGAGGGAAAAATGACAGAAGAGTTAGACCTACTGAACTGGGCTGGAGTCGGTCAAGAGGAAGAAGGTTACATTTTAAGAACCAAACATGCTTCAAATCTGTAACACAAAGCCTTTTGTCTCAGGAGGCAGAATGTTATACCTTCTTGTCTGAGGTAATGGAAGGATCTGAGGTTCTTCCTTTCAGAGAACTGTAGTTATTCAGAAAAGTTAAGCATCTGAGAAGAAAAAAGCCACTGAGAGGGCACCCTCTAAGTGACATAGAAGAGCTGTTCTCACCCACTGACACCAGGTGGCTGTAGTTCTCCAACATCACGTCCCGGTACAGGTCCTTCTGATCAGGGTCTAGGAGCCGCCACTCCTCCCGCGTGAAGTTCACGGCCACATCGTGAAATGTCAGGCATCCCTGTAACAGCAGCATGCTAATTAATAGTGTGATGTGCTTTTCATAATGTAAATAAATGACAGTTTTTCTTCCATCTTCAATTTATACAATGCATCTATAAAGTGAAAGAACTTTTATTTTATTATAAAAGTGAATATTCACATGCCTACTAAAATATAAGGTGGGGCAAATGTAGGTTTACATTTGAGCATATGAATACAATCATAAACAATCATACAAGAATAAACTGTTTTACATGTAATAAGAACTGTAAACCTACTTGAGCCTGACTCTGAAGTCTGCAATTGTACATTCAGTCATCAATGTATTCACCCGATTACAAGATTGTTTAATGAGGAGGAGAAATTCTACTGATATATTTCATTACTTTTCAGATTAACTGAGGTAGTTTTTTATACTGCTCTACAAATACATGATAAAGAAAAGAAAAAATAAAACAAACTCAAATGCCTACCCAGGCAGTGGCGCAGTGAAGAGATGTCAGCCTGGGACCTGAGGACCCAGTTTTGAAAATCTCACCTCGCTGGTTTGAGCACCTTCGCTCACCAGCTCTGGTGTGGGGTTGTCGTCCTGTGTGTAAGATTATCAAGATAATCCAATGGTTGCTAGCTTGGGCCTAAAGGGCGCTGGCTTAAAGCCCAAGGTCCCTGGCTTGATCTCAAGATTGCTGACTTGAGCAGGTATTTAGCTCAGATTAAGCCCCATCTCGCTGTCAAGGTAAGTAAGAGAAGCAATCAATGAACAACTAAAGTGTCTCAACTACACTTCTCAATTCTCTCCCTTCCTCCTATCTTTCTCCCTCCCTCTCTATCTCTCTCTAAAAAAAATAAATAAATCTCAGTCACCTGAGCAAAAATCATTTTAATTGCTGGAAAAAAGCTGGATATAGAGACGTTGTGTGTTGGCGTGTTGTGGGTCTGCTCTAAATTTCAGTGCAGAAAACCGTCTTCAGTGGGGTGAGTTGCCAGAGATGCTGACACCCAATTCTACAACGTCTTCCTGTTCCTTGTGATTCTATCGCTCCGGGGAGCCAGGACCTGTGGATTGAGGAGAAAATTCAGTGACTGGTACATTTTCTCTGGGCCCAGATGCACTCACCCTCACAGTGACCACAGTATCACTAGTGTCCCTTTACATAGTGAGGAGTCTCAGAACAATCACTCATAGAGAGATGACCACACGGAAGGAGAGGATCTGCTCACTATTTGCTTTAAACCGTGTGTGCTGGATTCCTCCACAAACGATTCTGCACGGCCCATGACTGCACCAATTTCAGGAAGAAAACAATGCACTGGGCACATCATCAACATTGTCTTTTTCTTCTATTATTTTTTTGAGAGAGAGCCAAGAGGGGAGAGACAAGAACATAAAGCAGCTCCTGTATGTGCCCTGACTGCGGAATCAAACTGGCAACCGTTGCGCTCCACAATGGTGCTCCAATCAATTGACCTATGGGGTCAGGGCTTCTTTTAAGACGGAGAGAGTAAGGGAGAGAGAAAGAAGAGGGAAGGAAAGAATTCACTTCTTTTCTATTTGGTCGTGCACTCACTGTTTGTTTCCTGTGTGTACCCTACCCAAGGATTTAACTGGCAACCTTTTCACTTCGTATTAAAACTCTTAACCGATTGAGCTAACCTGCCAGGGCATGATTTTTTATTGATTCATTTGTGAAAGAGAGAGAGAGAGAGAGAGAGAGAGAGAGAGAGAGATTGAAGGAGAGAACCATAGATTTGATGTCACACCCATTTATGCATTCATTAGTTGACTCCAGTATGAGCCCTGAGCGAGGAGCAAACCCCAATCTTGTCATATCGGGAGGACAAGCATCGAATGAGTGCACAACCGACACGGAAAGACTAAGTGGAACCACAGGATGCTTCTGTGTCACTCGCTCTTTCCCTTCCACTTTCTCTCGAATCAATGGAAACATTTTTAAAAACCTCATCCAAATCCTAGCTGGTTAACTAAGTTGATTAAAGCGTCAGAGAGAGAAGCTGTGGTTGGGGGTTTCACTCCTGGTCAGAGCACGTACAAGCAACCAAGAACGCACAAATAAGTGGAACAAGAAAATGATGTATGTTTCTATTTATCTCTTCTTCCTTTCTTCTCTAATTCAATAAACAAATTTTAAAAATTTTAAGATCATTTCTATTAAAAAATATAAAAGAAAATTGTTTTAATTTTTACTTACTGATTTCAGTAAATAGAGAGAAAATGAGAGAGAGAGAAACATCATTCTGTTCCTGTGCGTGCTGTGACCAGGGATTGAACCAGAACCTCTGTGCTTCAGGTTAAGCTCTAACTAATCGAGCTAGCTGGCCAGGACTAGAGGGAAATTTTAACAGACTCAAATGAATGGAAAGTTGACGTGAACATACTTTAGAAATGAAAGCGTTGTAAAGATGTCATGTCTCCACCCTGGCTGGTGGAGCAGTGGATAGAGTGTCTCCCTGAAGCAGACCTGTCACAAGCTCAGACCTGGAGTTGCCATCTCGATCCTCAGGTCGCCAGATCAAGGCCCTGTAACAATACGTAACAGGACTTGCAATCAGTGGGTGATCAACTAAGTGGCACAAGTTGATGCTTCTCTCTCTTTTCTCTTCCTCTTTCTGTCAAAATAAACAAACAAGCAAACAAATAAATAAGATCTCCCAAATGCATAGATAGACAAAAAATGAAATGTCAATGAAAACCCTAAATTGGTAATTATTTACACCTTTCAGAATAGTTGAAAGTCCCTATCAGTTAATGAGAGCTTTAGGTTACTTTAATTATAGCAGTACCGTAGACAAACCAGGCAAAGGCACAGAAGAAATGCCTGTGAATGGCAGAGAAAGACAAACCCCATATGATCTCACTTATATGTGGAATCATGAAAAAAGTGAACTGAGGAACTAAATAGAGGCAGAGGCGATGTCACAGGGAGCAGAGGGACAGCTGTCAGAGGGAAGGGGGATGAGGGAATGGGATCAGAGGTGAAGAAATTAGTGAAGCTATTCACACATAACGTACAGATAACAGGACAGTAAACCGCAAAGAGAAGGGGGAGGGGGATATCGGGGGACACGGGGGTGAGGGTGAGGGAGTTATATGGAGTGGAACACTTGAATTCATGTTAACACAATAAATTAATATTAATAAATTTTATTTTTAATGAACTGCCTGTGCACCAACTCATGCATAGATAGGGATGTGATGGCACAGGAACCTCTGCAGAGAAGAGGGTAAGAATGGCTTTTTAAGCCTGACCAGGCAACTGCGAGTGGGTAGAGGAGCTTCAACAGCAAGGGGCTGGAGAAAGTGTTAACTACAGGCACTGGGGGCTGCTGCCCCAGGCATCTGCTGACATGGGGGTTGGTGCATCTAGTGTGCTCAGACTAGCACATCCTGGTCTGTGACTTTGGTCAGTGACTTTCTGAAAAACAGCAGCAGCATGAGTTACTGAAGAATAATAGGAGGAAACACATTTTGCCCCGTGGGAATGGACAGAATTTTAGCAGTAGATGGTCAAGATGTGTCTTAACATCCCAGCCTCTTTTTTCTCTTTTTCTCTTGGGGTGTACAGGGACACTGTTGGGCAGATAAAATGTATTATGCTCACTTTGTTAAAGATAACACGAGGAGGCCATCGCCCAGGTGATATTAATGTGTGTTGGGGTGGGCTAAAGGCAGGCAGAATCCTTTAGCCTGGGGCTTGGTTTTGGGATTAAGCCTTTCCTACCCTTTTTGATGTAGGGCAGTACAATCCTATCATGCCTCAGAGGCTGACTTTGTATTAGAGACTTCCCTGTTTTGTATATTGGATTAAGGGTTTGGATTTCTACACTATAAAATGGGGACGGAATGAGAGTTTGGGCTCTTGGTTCCTGAGGTTAGCATGAGAGAGCAGAGAGAATAGAGCCAGCAGCGGGAGGAGGCCACGTGGAGGAGGCCAGGAGAAGCAGCCAAGATGGCGGAGTGCTGAGTGAGATGCCAGTTTGTGTAGAGTTTGTATCTGGGATAAGGAAGAAGATGGGGAACAGAGGTGAATAAGTCTGGTGAGCTAGAAACCTTTGATTCTAGGAAACTCGGATAAGTCAGTAGCTTTGTGAGCACTGAATGTGACTGGGTTTTGGAGCCCAGTGTGTATTTTTACTTGCCCGCCGGGTGCAAAGCTAGAATTAAAGACTATGGCCCACCAGTTTTTGGCTCCATGGTTTCTTTACCGACTGTCCGAATACAATGCGAACCTGCATGGACCAGAAGGCTGCTGTGATAGTGGCCCTGGCCCTGCCTCCTGGCTTTACAGACACTCATCTCAATCTTCTCTGTTTCCTGCTTATCTGGGGTCTCAGAGCAGTCCCTTTTTTTTTTACCTGTTTACTTCCTCTTTTCATTTCTTCCGTCTGCACAAAACTTCTGCACTTTACAGAAATCTTTCTAACAATTCAGAAATAACTGAGCTTCTAGAACAATTTAGATTCTTTTCCTTCAAAAAGTATCTCTATACCTGTTAGTTTGCGGTCTAAGGCCCCTTACCAAAAATCCTCTACTAGCCAGGTTCAAGTGACCTGGCGCCAGGGCAGTTCCTTAACTATTGACCTGAGTAAAACTGACTGATACTCCACCTCCCCTCACCACCCACACCCCCAACCCCGCTGGGGCAATTCCCTCATTAAGTGATCCCCATCCCCCCACCCTGTGGCTAAAAATTCCCGACCAAAATTAATCTCACTAGCCTTGCTCACTGTAAAGCCAGTATCCACGGCCACCATCACAGACGCCCCGCCCATGCAGGTTCGCATTGGATTTGGACAGTTGGTAAAGAAACAACGGAGCCAAAAACTGGTGGGCCATCATCTTTAATTCTAGCTTACACCCGGCGGGCAAGTAAAAACACATACTGGGCTCCAAAACCCACTCATTCAGTGCTCACAAAGCTACTGATTTATCCGAGTTTCCTAGAATCAAAGGTTTCTAGCTCACCAGACTTACTGACCTCTGTTCCCCATGCCCTTCCTTCTCCCTGCACAAACTGGCTTCTCCCTCAGCACTCCACCATCTTGGCTGCTTCTCTGGGTCTCCTCCACGTGGCCTTTTTCTGCTCTGCTCTCTAATGCTAGTCTCAAGAACCACCTGAGCAAGCTACCGTTCTGCCCCACCTTACAGTGCAGAAATCAAAACCTTTAATCCAATTTACAGAATAGGGAAGTCTCTAATACAAAGTCACTTATCTGAGGCATGACGGGATTGCACCACCCCACATCAAAAAGGGTGGGAAAGGCTTAGTCCTAAAACCAAGCCCAAGGCTACAAAGATCCTGCCTGCTCACTGCCCGCCCCCAACACACAATATCACCTGGGCAACGGGCTTCCACGTGGGCAGCGCCATCTTTAACAAAGGGAGCATAACACTCACTAACCCTATAAAAGCTTAAATTCCCAGCCACTCAAGGCTAATGCCATTTTAAACTCGGCCTGTTTGCAGATGCATAAATAAATTTCTTAGAAAGCTCATCAGGCCTGACCTGTGGTGACGCTGCAGATAGGGCATCAACTTGTAATGCTCAGGTCGCTAGTTTGAAGCCCCACGCTTGCTCAGTCAAGGAACATATAAGAAGCGACTACAAGGTAAAGCTTCCCGCTCCTCCCTCCTGCCTTTCTTTCTTTCTCTCTCTCCTGTCTCTAAAATAAATAAAATTTTGGGAAAAAATGCTTGACCAGGCTGTGGCGCAGTTGGAAAAGCATCAGCCGGAGATGCTGAGAACCCAGGTTCAAATTCACAGGGTCGCTGCCTTGAGCATGGGATCAAAACATGGCACCCAAGGGAGGAGGACCCTTCTCCACTAAATAGTAGCAACACAATGGCCCCTCCCAAGCAGAAATAGAATCCGCAATTTGCAATCTGCTGCCCTGAGGGCAAACAGCACAGCCTTCCACAAACCACACACAGGTTGCTGCCCAGGCCAATGCAAAATGTAAGCAAGGAAAGTTAAAAAAGACATTTATTAAAACTTATTTGCCGAACAGCACCCAAACCACAGGCAGTCACCTGCTTCCTCCGAAATACCTGTGAGCTCCTTCCACACGACTCCTCCCACCGCCATAACTCCAGGGTCCACACGCGCCACTTCCTCTCAGTTTTGTCAGCTACTCTGTGATGTGAGAAACAAACCTCCTACGACACAAAACATTTTGGAATACAGGAAAAGACAAGAACACACTAACCTGATTTCCCTGCAGCCAACCAGGAATCTAAACGTTCCACTTCCGCGATCTGATTTGGCGCCTGGAAGCGTCATCCAGATAGAACGTCCGGCTACGGCGCCCGACGAGGCTCTGAAGCCTTTGAAGAAACAGAGGCGATTTCCCCCTCACTCCTCCCGGCGCCCCGCTGGCAGCCGCCATGTTGGGAAACCTGAAGCCTTATATAAGAAAAGCAGCAAAGTTGGAGCCCGAAGCCTGAGGTGGCTGGAAGGTGGGAAGGTCCTCAAATTGTCTGATTTCTTGGCACTATGACTCTTGAGGAAAGCGAGTGTATTTTCAGAGCTTACAGAGGCAAGATAAAAAGTGAGCTAGGCCCTGGCCGGTTGGCTCAGCGGTAGAGCGTCAGCCTGGCGTGCAGGGGACCCGGGTTCGATTCCCGGCCAGGGCACATAGGAGAAGCGCCCATTTGCTTCTCCACCCCGCCCCCCTCCTTCCTCTCTGTCTCTCTCTTCCCTTCCTGCAGCCAAGGCTCCATTGGAGCAAAGATGGCCCGGGCGCTGGGGATGGCTCCTTGGCCTCTGCCCCAGGCGCTAGAGTGGCTCTGGTCGCGGCAGAGCGACCCCCCGGAGGGGCAGAGCATCGCCCCTGGTGGGCGTGCCGGGTGGATCCCGGTGGGGCGCATGCGGGAGTCTGTCTGTGTCTCCCCGTTTCCAGCTTCAGGAAAAAAAATACAAAAAAATAAAAAAAAAGTGAGCTAAATTGTGTTCGGTGGCTCAGCAGAAATATCACATGGCCACGACAGGTTTTTTTAAGTTTTATTTTTAAAAGGTGAGTGTTTTTAAAATTTTAGAAATGGTCAAGAATTCAGGTGTGGGTGTAACAGCAGAGAGTGATACTCTACAGAGAAGAGGTCTTATGTCCTGTAGGAACACCAACCCAGAACTGCTAGCTAGCGGAAACTTTCTTAAAATTTTTAAGACCAGAAAAAGATTTGGACAAATGGGTTCTGAGTGAGGCTGGTCATCACCCACCAGAGAGGAAGAGCAGCCTAGACGATCTAAAGTTGACATTGGGACCGGGCCTCGGGGAAAGGCCACTGAAAGCAAGCCAGTAAAGTGGGGCTCCATTTCTCTGCAGCAATGAGAAAGGCACCACCAGAACTGAGAATCCAAATATATTACCATCAATTACTTTTTCACCAAAGTCCCAAGATAAACCAATGGGATAAGTCTTTCCTCAGAAGATGCTGGGATAATTGTATACCTAGTGTCAGGGAAATAAATTAAGACCCTTATCTCTATCCATAAAAATTAAGTCAGAATACATCAGTTTTAAGTATAAGACATAAAAGTGTGAAACTCATACTTGAATATGGGAGACAATCTTCCTATTCCTAAATTAGCTATAGTTCTGAGAGAAGACAATAAACAATGAATCATAAAAAAAAATAAAGTTAATTAAATTTAAAAGTTTGTACTTCTAAGCACGTTTAAAAAAGCGCTGATAGGGGGGAAATATTTCCACATCATGTGTGAGTATATATACAATATGTAAATATATATCTGATAAAGGATTATATTTAAAATATGAAATTTGCAAAACATAAAACAACTATTCAATTACTTTATGTATGAATAAAATTTTCTAAAAACTGGATTGCAGTGCCTGACCTGTGGTGGTCCAGTGAATAAGTCGTGGCCCTGGAAACCTGATGTCACTGGTTCAACCGTGGGCTTTCCTGGTCAAGGCACAGGGGAAGCAACTACTATAACCTGAAGCTTCGTGTTATTCCCCCATTCCCTTTCTCTCCTCTAATAAATCAGTAAATAAAATATTTTTGTCTTAAAAAATAATAATAGCCTGACCAGGCGGTGGCGCAGTGGATAGAGCATTGGACTGAGATGCAGAGGACCCAGGTTCGAGACCCCGAGGTCGCCAGATTGAGCACAGGCTCATCTGGTTTGAGCAAAAAGCCCACCAGCTTGAACCCAAGGTTGCTGGCTCCAGCAAGGGGTTACTCGGTCTGCTGAAGGCCCGCAGTCAATTAACAACTAAGGTGTTGCAACTCGCAATGAAAAACTGATTGATGCTTCTCATCTCTCTCCGTTCCTGTCTGTCTGTCCCTGTCTATCCCTCTCTCTCTCTCTCTGAAAAAAAATAAATAAATAAAAATAATAATAAATTGTGGATTGTGGTGATGTTACAATTCAACTTACTAAATGTCAGCCCTCGCCTGGCTCGATTGCATGATTGGTTAGAGTGTAGTTTGGAAGCACTGAACTTGCCAGGACATACAAGAAAAAAGGTACCAACAAATCATGGAAGTAAAAAAGAAGAATTTGGATAATGAGCTTTGGTTGGGTAGCTCAAATGGTTAGAGTGTCATCCTGAAAGATTAAGGTTGTGACTTTGATTCCCTGATAAGAACCATCGAATGAATGCATAAATCAGACAAATTGATATTTATCTCTTCCTCTCTCCCCATTGATTCTCCAGAATTAATAAATTTAAAAAGTTTATAAAACAGTACTGTGATTGGCCCTGGCCGATTGGCTCAGTGGTAGAGCGTCAGCCTGGCATGCAGGAGACCCGGGTTCGATTCCTGGCCAGGGCACACAGGAGAAGCGCCCATCTGCTTCTCCACCCCCCCCCCATCCTCTCTGTCTCTCTTCCCCTCCCGCAGCCAAGGCTCCACTGGAGCAAAGTTGGCCCGGGCACTGAGGATGGCTCTATGGCCTCTGCCTCAGGCGCTAGAATGGCTTTGGTTGCAACAGAGTGACACCCTAGATGGGCAGAGCATCGCCCCCTGGTGGGCATGCAGGGTGGATCCCGGTCGGGCACATGCAGGAGTCAGTCTGATTGCCTCCCCATTTCCAACTTCAGAAAAATACAAAAAAAAACAACAGTACTGTGATTATAACAGGACCATGTATATATACTGAACCATAATTAAATTTGCTTATTTATTAAATTTATTGATTTTAGGAAGGAAGGTAGAAACAGTGATATGTTTTTCAACATTGCTCCTTGTTTTTATTTATTTATTTATTTATTTATTTATTTATTTATTGTATTTTTCTGAAGCTGGAAGGGGAGAGACAGTCAGACAGACTCCCGCATGTGCCCGACCGGGATCCACCCGGCACGCCCACCAGGGGCCACGCTCTGCCCACCAGGGGGCGTCGCTCCACCGTGACCAGAGCCACTCTAGCACCTGGGGCAGAAGCCAAGGAGCCATCCCCAGCGCCCGGGCCATCTCTGCTCCAGTGGAGCCTTGGCTGCGGGAGGGGAAGAGAGAGACAGAGAGGAAGGAGAGGGGGTGGAGAAGCAAATGGGCGCCTCTCCTATGTGCCCTGGCCGGGAAACGAACCCAGGTCCCCCGCACGCCAGGCCAATGCTCCACCGGTGAGCCAACCGGCCAGGGCCTATTTATTTATTTTTATTTTTATTTTTTTTACAAAAACAGAGTTAGAGAAAGGGACAGATAGGCAGGAATGGAGAGAGATGAGAAGCATTAATCATCAGTTTTTTGTTGCGAGACCTTAGCTGTTTATTGATTGCTTTCTCATATGTGCCTTGACCGTGGGCCTTCAGCAGACGGAGTAACCCCTTGCTCGAGCTAGCAACCTTGAGTCCAAGCTGGTGAGCTTTTGCTCAAACCAGATGAGCCTCCCCTCAAACTGGCGACCTTGGGGTCTCGAACCTGGGTCCTCCGCATCCCAGTCCGATGCTCTATCCACTGCGCCACCGCCCAGTCAGGCTGCTCCTTGTTTTTAAAAGAAAATTTTTTAAAATTTTTTTGAGAGAGGCAGAGGGAAAAAGCCAAGAACATCTAGCTGCTGCTGCATGTGGCTGCACTAGGGAATCAAACTGGCAACCTCTGTGCTCTGGGAAGGGGCTCCAACCAAGCGATATATCTAGCCATGATATAATTTTTATTTATTTTTAAAAGACCGAGAAAGAGAGAGAGGGGTTGGGGGAAGGAAAGCACTTGTTGTTACATTGAGTTGAGCATCTTCTGGGCGCTTCCCCTCTCTGCCCTGATCTGGGATAGAACCTACAGCCTTGTTGTTTTAGGACAATGCTCTTAACTGATTTAGCAAAACTGCTAGAGCCAAGAAAAGTGTATGTAGAGAAAAACAGAGCCATCAAAAAAATAAGCTTGGCCCTGGCCGGTTGGCTCAGCGGTAGAGCGTTGGCCTGGCGTGCGGGGGACCCGGGTTCGATTCCCGGCCAGGGCACATAGGAGAGGCGCCCATTTGCTTCTCCACACACCCCCCCCCTCCTTCCTCTCTGTCTCTCTCTTCCTCTCCCGCAGCCAAGGCTCCATTGGAGCAAAGATGGCCCGGGCGCTGGGCATGGCTCCTTGGCCTCTGCCCCAGGCGTTAGAGTGGCTCTGGTCGAGGCAGAGCGACGCCCCGGAGGGGCAGAGCGTCGCCCCTGGTGGGCGTGCTGGGTGGATCCCGGTGGGGCGCATGCCGGAGTCTGTCTGACTGTCTCTCCCCGTTTCCAGCTTCAGAAAATAAATAAATAAATAAGCTTCAGGAAACAAGTTACAGAGGCAAAAGAAGGAACCTTGGAGCTTAGGAACAGAGAGAGACACCTTTAGAGGAATAAGAAGGGGTGGGGAAAGGCACCAGCACGCTGCAGAGAGCACCGCCAAGTGTCCGTCCACTTTAATGCACACCTGTTAACGCATACCTTTATGTGACTAGTTAACTTCCTACTAGTTCACCCATAATTTTATTATACCCATTTAGTATTAATTACATATGATTATCCATAAACATTTTGTAATATGAAAATGTTTATGAGAAGGTAAAATAAAATTAGATCATATCTATTTATTTTATTAAGAAATAATTCACATTGGTTAAACCTATTTATAACAAGTTTTGTCTTGGAAAAATTTTTGTAGTTATATGGAAGTCACTAAGTACTACTACAAAAAATTCACATATACCTTGATTCAGCTTCCTATCACGTGAACATTTTTTTTTAATTTCAAAAACTGTTAAGTTTATTGTTTTTTGGCCCTTTTGTTTCAGTGTTACAGACCCAGAGAGATGACTCGCTAAGAGAAAGACAATCCAACAAAGAAGCCCTATGCCTGGAAGAAGGAACAAACACACTTCATCTCTCAGGCCTTGATGGTTTACAGGGAAAGAGGAAGCTGGAGGTGAGATGAGGAGAGATGTATCTTCCATGTCCCCTATTCTGGGCTGAAGCCCTAGAAGGAAGAAGTGCATTGGATTGTTCCTGGGAAGTGAAAAGGAGAGCGGTGTTTTCTCCACATCTTATGTGAGGCTTGGGGAAGAGATCACCTCACAGGACGCCTTCACAACAAACTGAAGCTGCTGCAAGGACAAGCAAAGAAAGTACTTGAGTTAGCATTCCTGAGTTGCTAGGTGTGGAAAGGACCCCCACATGAAGAGTGAGGAGCACGTGCCAAATCTAGAACCCAACATAAAGAACCCCCGTGGTGGAGGCAGCAAATCCTGAAGGCAAGAGGACAGACTGCCAGGGCTGGGAGTAACTGGGTACTGCAGCCAGACCTCAGGACGTGCAACGATCATACAAGATCAAGATGGAGTCAATTCACCAGACACAAATGAAGCCGAGGGAACAGATCACAAGTCCATCAGTCACAGAAGTCAGCATCAGACACAGCAGGACACTCAAGGAGTGGAAGACATGGGATGTCCATTTCTCAGGAACTAGAGGACAGTGACCTTAGTCTGTCATCCAAGAACCCCTTTCCTCTGCATCACCAAGAGGTTGTGTAAACATACTCTTCCTTCCAGATACCCATGAAGTTGGACTGGAGAGCCACAGGAAGAACAGCAGAAGACTGGAAAGTCTGCAGATGCTCAAATAGTCTATTGAAATTGTTGCTTGGGGCAGAATTGAACAATTTGAACTTAATCAGATATTCCTCAAACCCATTCTGCCTTGGCTATGCAGGTTTGGAATGTGTGTGTGTGTGTGTGTGTGTGTGTGTGTGTGTGTGTGTGTGTACATATGAGGATTGCATCAGTCATGGAAAACAAAAAAGGTAGATTTTCTTGTACATTTGTGAGGGTTGGTTGCTGTGCAAACCTGTGTAATTATAAAGGTGAGTTGAAATCTATCTTAGGCATTTGAAAAAAAATTTCATGTGGGGGTCCTTTCCACACCTAGCAACTCAGGAATGCTAACTCAAGTACTTTCTTTGCTTGTCCTTGCAGCAGCTTCAGTTTGTTGTGAAGGCGTCCTGTGAGGTGATCTCTTCCCCAAGCCTCACATAAGATGTGGAGAAAACACCGCTCTCCTTTTCACTTCCCAGGAACAATCCAATGCACTTCTTCCTTCTAGGGCTTCAGCCCAGAAGAGGGGACATGGAAGATACATGTAGTTTATATCAGCATAACATAATCCCTTAATACTAGAGAGCTGGAAAGATATAACCTTGCAAAGCTGAAGAAACATCAATTCTCTTACTCCTGGAAGGTGTCCCCCCAAACCATCCTCTACTTCATTTCATTTTCTACTTCATTCCATTCAACCCATACATACTTACAGCAGACCTTCTGTGCATGAGGCATGGCACTAGGTCCAGGAATAGATAATGAATAAATCTGGGACTGCCCAGGCATTAACTGTATTGCTCACTGAATATGAAGTGATAAAATATCCCCTAATTTTTGTGAGCAGAATACACGTGAACATTTTTATCACCATTGTATATTTGTCAAATGGAGAATTTAACATTGCTATAATATGCAACCAAATCATAGGTTCTACTTTGATTTCACATGTTTTTACACTACCATCCATTTTCTGTTGCATGATTTAACCCACAATATTATATTTAGACTCCATTTTTTTGTGATTTTCTCTATTCTGTGACCATTTCTCTGTCACATTTTCCTCAATGATGTCCTCAGTTAATTTCAGGAGTACTGATGAGGAATTTTGTATATTAATCCATTTTTACGGTTGTACTAAGTTTGCCTCATTAAAGAGTGGTCATGCATTTTGGAACAGACACCTCAGAATTGAAGTCTCTATCACACAGTTGAGTAGGGGTAGAAAATATCAAACTGTCTTACAGCTGCTCTCCTGGAAAAGGTAATATTTGCCAGGTTTTTACACTGAAAATAGCAAGAACAGTTTTACCAAAAACATCCAGTGTACAGGGCCCACATCAAAAGATTTCAACACATATGTAGTATCAGTATTGATAGTACATGTGAAAGCATAAACGTGCAGATAAATAGAACAGAATAGAGACCTCACAATAAAACCTACACAAATCATATACACTCAACTGTTAGAGAAAAACAGAAAGGATTAGATTTTGAAAGGATACGCTTTCCAAACAATGATGCTGGGACACTTAGAGGACCACTAGCATGCATGAATAAATAAATACATGGACTCTTAACACATTCATCAGAAAAGTTTTATTGATAAAATACTAGTATCCAGAATATAGAATTCCTAAAAGTTGATAATTTTAAAAAACATTGGAAGGGTGTGGAAGTCAGGGTGTAAAAAGTAACAGATTTGCCCATTTTTTAATTGGATTGTTTACCTTCCTGCTGTAGAGTTTTAGAAGTTCTTTATAAATTTTGGTTATTAACCCCTTATCAGACGTATTGGCGAATATGTTCTCCCATTGTGTGGGTTGTCTTTTTTACTTTATTCATGGTGTCTTTTGCTGTGCAAAAGCTTTTTGGTTTGATATAGTCCCATTTGTTCATCCTGTCTTTTTTTTTTTTTTTAGAGAGAGAGAGAGAGGGATATATAGGGACAGACAGACAGGAATGGAGAGAGATGAGAAGCATCAATCATCACTTTTTTGTTGTGACACCTTAGTTGTTCATTGATTACTTTCTCATATGTTTCTTGACTGTGGGACTACAGCAGACCAAGTAACCCTTGCTCAAGCCAGCGACCTTGGGTCCAAGCTAGTGAGTTTTTTGCTCAAGCCAGATGAGCCCGCGCTCAAGCTGGTGATCTCGGGGTCTCAAACCTGGGTCCTCCACATCCCAGTCCGACACTCTATCCACTGCGCCACCGCCTGGTCAGGCTCATCCTGTCCTTTATTTCGCTTGCCCATGGGGATAAATAAGCAAAAATATTGCTACGAGAGATATTGGAGTTTACTGCCTATGTTTTCTTCCAAGATATTTATGGTTTCATGACTTATATTTGTCTTTTACTCATTTTGATTTTATTTTTGTGAATGGTGTACGTTGGTGGTCTAGTTTTATTTCTTTTTTATTTTGCATGTACCTGTCCAATTTTCCCAACACCATGTGTAAAGAAGACTGTCTTTACTCCATTGTATGCTCTTAACTATTGATACTTTCTCAAATATCAATTGACCATAAAGGCAGGGGTTTATTTCTGGGTTCTCTGTTCTGTTCCATTGATCTATATACCTGTTCTTATATCAGTACCAGGCTGTTTTGAGTACAATGACCTTGTAGTATAACTTGATATCAGGAAGTGTGATACCTCCCACTTTATTCTTCATTTTCAAGATTGCTGAGGCTATTCATGTTCTTTTTTAGTTCCATATAAATTTTTGGAATATTTGTTCTGTCTTTGAAGTAAGTCATTGGTATTAAAAATATGGGACGCTTCACGAATTTGCATGTCATCCTTGCGCAGGGGCCATGCTAATCTTCTCCGTATGGTTAATCTATGTGCTGCCAAAGTGAGCACTCCTCCCTTTCATTTAAAATTCTTTTAAAAAATTCATTTTAGAGAGGAGAGAGAAGAGGGAAGAGCAGGAAGCATCAATTCCCATATTTCCCTTGACTAGGCAAGCCCCAGTTTTCGAACTGGCCAGCTCAGCATTCCAGGCTGACACTTTGTCCTCTGCACCACCACAGGTCGGGCTCTCCCTCCCTTCTCACACACAATTGCTCGACTGGTTCAAGCATCGGCCCCAGGTGCTGAGGTTAGCTTAGTCATTTGGAACATTGACCCCAGACGACGGTTGCTGGGTTTGCTACATACGGGAATTTATCTACTCTCCTCTCACTTAAGAAAATAAAAATAAGCCTGACCAGGTGGTGGCGCAGTGGATAGAGCATCGGACTGGGATGCGGAGGACCCAGGTTCGAGACCCCGAGGTCACCAGCTTGAGCGCGGGCTCATCTGGTTTGAGCAAAAGCTCACCAGCTTGGACCCAAGGTCGCTGGCTCGAGCAAGGGGTTACTCGGTCTGCTGAAGGCCCACGGTCAAGGCACATATGAGAAAGCAATCAATTGAACAACTAAGGTGCTGCAACGAAAAACTGATTATTGATGCTTCTCATCTCTCTCTCCATTTCAGTCTGTCCCTATCTACCCCTCTCTCTGACTCTCTCTCTGTCCCTGTAAAAAAAAATAAACAGTTGAAATTAAGACTGATACTGAAATTAGTTCACCAATCACAAAAGGCCAAGCACAAATTTTTAAAAATAAATAAATAAATAATAAATTTAAAGTTATTTTAAAATGTTTTTAAAGGTTTTATTTATTGATTTTAAAGAGACAGAGTAAGTGGAGGGAAAAGTTATGAAGCAAGAACTCATAGTTGCTGCTTCTCATATGTGCCTTGACCAGACACGCCCGGGGATTCAAACGTGCAACCTCAGCATTCCAGGTCCATGCTTTTTCCACTGCACCATCACAGGTCAGGCTGAAAATATTGATTTCATACAACACTCAATGCCACTTATAAAGTTAAACATCCAATTATGTTGTTGGTATTTCTGAAATGAACATACTAAATTTCAAGTACTTCAAGTATTCCAAAATAATGCAAACTTCAAATTAAGGAAATGCAAGTTAATTACAAAATGAAACAGGCACAGAACACTGTTGTTTAATTCATGATGAGAGTAAAGGCAACTATTTATTTATAATGTCATTACAAGGCAAACACAGCATATATCATCAGTTTGGCTCAAAAGACCACTTAAAAAAATTTTTTTTTCCATTTTTCTGAAGCTGGAAATGGGGAGAGACAGTCAGACATACTCCCGCATGTGCCCGACCGGGATCCAGCCGGCCCGCCCACCAGGGGCGATGCTCTGCCCATCCTGGGCGTCGCCATGTTGCAACCAGAGCCACTCTAGCGCCTGAGGCAGAGGCCACAGAGCCATCCCCAGTGCCGGGGCCATCTTTGCTCCAATGGAGCCTTGGCTGCGGGAGGGGAAGAGAGAGACAGAGAGGAAAGCGCGGCGGAGGGGTGGAGAAGCCCGCACAGTAGGCCGACGCTCTACCGCTGAGCCAACCGGCCAGGGCCACTTAAATTTTTTTTTTTTTCACTTAAAATTTTTAAGATAGAAAAATGGCTGAAGGCGTCCTGCCCCAAATCACTTGTAAAGTGTATTATCTGTTTAGATCTGTGACAGAATGCTTTTTTTTAATAAATAAATTTTCATTTTAATGGGGTGACATCAATAAATCAGGGTACATATATTCAAAGAAAACATTTCCAGGTTATCTTGTCATTTAGTTCTGTTGCATACCCATCACCCAAAGAGAGATCGTCCTCCGTCACCCTCTATCCAGTTTTCTTTGTACCCCTCCCCCTCCCCCTCTCCCTCCTCCCCTCCCCCTACCCCTTGTAACCACCACACTCCTGTCCATGTCTCTTAGTCTCATTTTTATGTCCCACCAATGTATGGAATCCTACAGTTCTTGTTTTTTTCTGATTCACTTATTTCACTCCGCATAATGTTATCAAGATTCCACCATTCTCTGTAAGTGATCTGATGTCATCATTTCTTCTAGCTGAATAGTATACCATGGTGTATATGTGCCCCATCTTCTTTATCCAGTCTTCTATTTTTTTTTACAGTGATTAAAAGCTTTTAAGCAAACCCTTGGCCAATACAGCAAGAATCCATAAAACAGTAGTGTCCTTAACATGTTCACCAAGTCCAAGTTGGCCCCATCACCATGCCAAATTCCTGAAAAATGCAACTCAACCACAGTTCAGTCTGTTAGGAGCTGTCACAGGGAGCAGGAGTCCAGGAAAAGTCCACATCCAGGAAAGGTCCTCATGGCACTGGAATTGTTGTCACCATTCTATACTTTGCAGTTCATGTCCTAGTCCCAATGACTGCTGCTTCTAGCTGGTAATGATTCAGGTAGACTGGAAAAGCCATTTGCAGCATGCGTGGATATGGAGCTTCTGTTCTCTGCCTGGAGAGATGAGACCAGGTTACTTTTCCCTGGAGCTCTGCGACTATGGCATGGTAAAGAGAACCTTGGGATACACTAAGCTGGGTGGCAAAGGTAGATTCATAATAGAAGTTGGCAAAAGGGGAAAAGAGAGCTCTAAATTAGGAGTAGGTCCCAGCCTGAAATATGAGTGGGGCATTGAGGTAGGAGGGATAAAGGAAACACTATATATTAAGCAAAGCAGCAGAAAATAGGACTATCAACACCCACAACAGAGATCTTTGAGGAAAGAATAAAAAACCTGACTATTCAGGCAAAACATAGTTAAGTGGCCCTTGTGCAAATGAGATCAGTTTACCTGCTTCTTGGAAGAAATACCCTAGGCTCGTCCACAGTGTCGTAGATGGGGCCGATGGCCCTGGACACCTTCAGCCTTCAGTGGCAAACCCCAGCATTCTGGGCAAGCTTAGGTCATAGGTGGCTGGAGCAGCGCTGGAAGAGACTGAACCCTCCCTTAGAGGAGCGAGGGGCAAGCCTACCTTCCACTGTCCCTGTTTCCTCACAGCAGAGGCATGTAAGCCTGGCAGGCTTTAGCTCAATGACCTTCCTTTCCACTATTGAAGCAGGACCCAGATGGCATCCTATGAGACCCCTTTGGGGCATTGGAGCCTTTAAGGATGTATCCTAAAAGCTGGTAGTTCCCCTGATCTCTATTGGGCTTTTTCTGCCTCTAGGTATCTTAAAAGCCATCCTCAGAAGATCTCGCTGAGGGGTTTGAGGATCCCCATCCGCCTATATAAATCTTTTCCATATATCTGGAGCTATTCAGAATGCTTTTTTATTCAAAGCTTCTTTTCTACTTCAAGTTATCTGAGGTTTTGTTAAAGTCACCTAACTGAAAGTGTTCATGTATTATTTTTCCATAGATTTCCTGTCAAGTGATGAGGAATCTCACCATATTCAGTTCCACATGGAAGTATACATACTTCACTAGTATAAACTGACATTTCTTGAGGTCTTACTTTCTGACCCTTGATTTCCACAACTTGAAACATCATATATATATATATATATATATATATATATATATATAATTTTTTATTTTTTTATTTTTTACTGAGACAGAGAGAGAGAGTCAGAGAGAGGGATAGATAGGAACAGACAGGAATGGAGAAAGATGAGAAGCATCAATCATCAGTTTTTCGTTGCAACACCTTAGTTGTTCATTGATTGCTTTCTCATATATGCCTTGACCAAGGGGTTACAGCAGACCGAGTAACCCCTTGCTCGAGCCAGCGACCTTGGGTCCAAGCTGGTGATCTTTGCTCAAACCAGATGAGCCCGTGCTCAAGCTGGCGACCTTGGGGTCTTGAACCTGGGTCCTCCACATCCCAGTCCGATGCTCTATCCACTGCACCATGGCCTGGTCAGGCCTGTAAGCTTTTTTTTTAATGATCATTGAGTCCTGACTTTGCACTTTCATTACCTTTATATAATTTCTCTCCCCTGTGGATTCTCTAATGAATAATGGAACAACTTCTCTCAATAAAAATTTATTTCTACATTGAGTATACGTAAAGGAAGTCTTTTCTGACAAATCGCTGATGTTCCACGAGATTTTTTTTTTCAAGACAGAGATGCAAACAAATACAAAGACAGACATCAATGGAGAGATGAGAAGCATCAACTCATCGTTGTGGCCCTGTTGTCGTTCATTGATTGCTTTCTCATACATGCCTTGACGGGGGCTCTGGCTGAGCTAATGATCCCTTGCTCAAGCCAGCGATCTTGAGGTCATGTCTATAATCCCACGCTCAAGCCAGCAAGACTGCACTCAAGCTGGTGACCTAGGGGTTTCGAACGTGGATCCTCAGCATTCCATTTCAATACTCTATCTACTGCACCACCACCTATTGAGGCCATGATGCATATCTTCTTAGAAGCCTTCAGCACAATGCCTGACTTGTGGTGGTGCATTGTGCAAGCTGTCAACCTGGAATGTTGAGGTCACTCATTTGAAACACTGGGGCATACCTGATCTAGGCAGATACAGGAAATTGAGGAATTTGATGCTTCCGGTTCTGCTCCTATTCTGCTCTTCTTTCATTTAAAATTAATAAAATCTTTAAAAAGGCGGGGTGTTATGATAATCACTGCATTTGTATAATTTCTATGAGATTGCATAAATATATTGATAATAATCTTCATGAGAAAGCCTTTCCCACTTTCACAGCATATTCACAGTGTCACTAGGAATGAGCTCCCTTATGTACATTTAGATCACTCTTCCTGTGAAAAACTTTCCCACATAGAGTACATAAATAAGGCTTCTCTCCCATGAGTCCTTTGATGTACAATCAGTGGCCGCTTTACTGAAAAGCCTTGCCTGACCAGGCGGTGGCGCAGTGGATAGAGCATCGGACTGGGATGCGGAGGACCCAGGTTCGAGACCCAGAGGTCACCAGCTTGAGCATGGGCTCATCTGGCTTGAGCAAAAAGCTCACGAGCTTGGACTCAAGGTCACTGGCTCGAGCAAGGGGGTTACTCAGTCAGCTGAAGGCCCGCAGTCAAGGCACATATGAGAAAGCAATCAATGAACAACTAAGGTGTCTCAATGAAAAACTGATGATTGATGCTTCTCACCTTTCTCCATTCCTGTCTGTCTGTCCCTATCTATCCCTCTCTCTGACTCTCTCTCTGTCCCTGTAAAAAAAATAAAATAAAATTTAAAAAAATTTAAAAAAAAATAAGAAAAGCCTTTCCTCACTGCCTACATATGGCTTCTCTCCTGTATGAATCCTTTGATGTACCAGAAACTGGCTATTTACAGGGAAGGCTTTTTTACATTCACTGCAAATATAGGGTTTCTCTCCTGAATGAATTTACAGATGAATGATGAGGTTGTGTCTCTCTGAGACTTTTCCACATTCAGTGCTTTTATGAGGTTGCTCTCTTGTATGAGTTTCCTGATGTTTATAGAGATTAAACTTTCTAGAAAAGTTCTCCCCACAAAAACTGCATCCATAAGGTTTCTGTCTAGTATATCTCTGATGATCAGTGAGCAGAGCCACCTTGAGAAAGGCTTTCCCACTTTCACTGCATATGTGGGCTTTCTCAACACTGTCAGTTCTCTGTTGCTGAGTGACCAGGGACTTATTTTCGATGGACTTGGTACAGGGATGCAACCTAAATTCAGTGTAAAATTGTTCATGGTTACCATGAAGAATGGGTGTCCCACATGCATTCAAGTGAACAGAGTTCTTTAATTTAAAAGTTCTGGTTTGGTTTTCAAAACTTAATTTTGATTTTAAAGGTGTTCCATATTGCAATGTTGCTTCAATATGGAATGGCTTTCTCTTTAACATTATTTGCAAACATATCACGTTCGCAGAATTCCTCCCCACTCTTTGCAATTCTTGGACTTTGGAGGTGACTCTGTAGAGGCTCATTCACTCTCCAGAGTCCTAGGAAAAAAGAGAACCTGAATCATTTAGGAAAATGAATGCAGCAATTAAATTTAAAAATGATGAAAATCTAATTTAGGAAAATATTATAAAATGGCACTTGAAGCACACATAAGTCAGGACCTAGTTTGGACTCGAACTCATGTACCATGTTAACAGGAACTTTCCTTGTCAATCAAATGAAACAACACAGACTTTTAGAAGAGAGCAAAAGAAGAAAAAGAAAAGAAAAAGAGCTCAGCATAAAGGTAACATCCCAAGTGATGCAATGATGGTGCAGAAAAAGAAACTCAATGTAAAAAAATAGAATGGTGATAAGGTGATTTTTGGTCTCACACAGAAAATGAAGTCAGAAGTTAGCAGCCATGACGATGAGTACACTGCACAGGAAGGAAGTAAATATTAGAAAATATTGAAGAAGACATTAATTTGGGAGTGATCTCACAGAAAATAAAATAGTTCACTCATAAGAATTGAGTAAATATTTAAGACTAATGAGAACTGAGTATAAAACTCCTTTGAAGGAGGTGGACAAAGAACGACATAAATGCAGCATGGAAAGCAGGCTGTCACGGGGACACAGCATCCAAGGTGGGGCTGAAGTTATGAAAAGAAATCGCTGTTTCCAGGCAGGGCAGGAAGGCCCAGTAGTTAGAAAAATGTGATGAATTCAAAGTACTCTTTTCAGAGAGGCATGAAAAGTGAAATTTCATATTAAAAGGGAGGGTAACACAGGCAGAGACACTGTGGCCGTGGACAAAGGAAAGAAAGATCTGAGAATTCCGGGAAGAGGAAAACTATGCAAATAGTTTTATGTAGATAAAATACACAGGGATTGTTGCTTGGATGAGTAAAGAAAAACGTAATGTTTTCTGTTGTTGTGAGTCAAAGGTGCAGAGAGAGATCAGCAAACGAAATGTCACTGAACTAGCAAAGGACCACAGCTCGCTCAGGCAAATGGTGCTGAGTTTGCACTAGGTCCTATTTTTATTCACAAGATTTCAAAAACCTTCTTTACTTAGAAATTGGCATATCACCAAGCATAAATGCAGCATGAAATACATGAAATACACCTGCATGATAGCTTAATAACAATACAATATCAAAAGGCATTAACTGCTATTGCTTCTATGGTTCTCATAACATTCCTTTCTTTATCTCAAGGAATAACCTTGAAGGGAGTAGTAAAATCTTATTTTATGCTCAGAATGTTTTACTGAGAAGAGAGTCTAGCAACCATCTCCAGTCACATAGACTTGTTCCAGTGACTCACCTTCGAGTCACAAAACAATTCTCTTGGCAAAACATTCTTTTCTTGTTGGCTGTGTTCTCATCCAAGGCCATGCAATGTATTATTCCACTACATTTCCCCTTTTTTGTTTATGCTGAATGTTATGAAGCACCATAGAAAACAAAGCCTTCCATTGTTCATCCCTTATTTCTCTTGCTTTGATTTGTCGACAGACTACATATAAAAGAAAACATAGAATTAATACTATTATAAAAAGTCCCACAGTGGATCCCCAAAATCCTTTAATATGTTCAATAGGATTTAATTGTGATAAATTATCTACTAATCCCTTCAATATAGGTTGACCTGTCAGAATTTCTAATTTTCTTTGAACAGCTTCATGAATATGTCTTTGTAATTCAATAATTTCTTTAGTCATATTATCATAATTTAACAAATGCTTTTTAACATTTTCCTAAGAGAAATAAGTATGATTTTAAGGAATACGGGTAACAGGGTAATACGAAAAGTAGTTACATTCCAATCACATCTTAGCTTAATTTGTCTTTGCAGGCTAACAATTTGATCTCTTAACATAATCATAGTCTGTTCTAAATCATTAACTTTAGTATTAATGTTACTATCTATACGTTATTGAGAATAACGTATAGATTCAGTTCAGAATCTTCATGCTATTTTTGAACAAAGGCCACAGTCTGTATACTTTGATTTAATGCAACTCCAGATACAGCAGCCGCGGTGGTTACAGCTATTAGTTCTATAATGATGGTGATGATCAGTCCAACTAGTCTCTTGGTTCACTTCAAGGACTTAACAAGATGTTGTAACAGCATCATGGAAGGGGAACCCTGCCACATCCGATTCATCTGTACTGGAATCCAGACTCCTGTTTGGGTTCTTAAAATGTATAGACTTTGACTATTTTTGTTAAAAAGAATAGAAGAGTTAATACGTGTATAAAAAGCACACTAATTGCAAGTTATTGAGTAATTTTCAGCTGTCTGTTTGGTTTCACCTATAATAAACATATAAGGCAATCTAACACAAGCAGATATGAAATGTTTCATTCTTCTTAAAGATTAAAATAATATGATTAGAAGGATAATTTTTCCAGATTTCTCCTTTCTATGCTGACATATGTTTAAGTGCCATGGCAACTTTCCACAAATGATATTGTATAGGGTCAAATTTTATATGTGGAGCTTGAGGTGACATCCTTGCTCTATGCCATATGATAGTATGATTACCTTGACTCGCAGCTATAATTAAACCATTGTTCTTATGCCACCTTAGATCAGCACCCTGACCTTTTACTCGGGTTGATCCATGAGGGCTCCAATCTATGGTGTTTCCACTGGAAATATTAAGTAAAACCCGAGCAGTTTCTCCTCAGCAATTTTTCTAATGTATCTATTCACTTAGGTGATTAACAACTGCAATTTGACAGGGTGGTAAATCAGGTGGAGGTTCCAGATCATATACAGATATATTACCTTTAAATCTGTATCCTTGTAACAAAAACAAAAGTTTCTTTACTTCTTCTTTACTATTATTTTTGACAATAGAGAGCCAAGCTTGAGCTTTTATTTTTAAACAATGTGGCTCATGTCCTATACATATAGGTAATCCCTCAACTCCTGTTGTATAATTTTCTAATTTCATGTCTTCTTCTGAAGGTGCTAAGGGACCTCTATCATTAAAAGGTCCTGGAAGCCAGTAAGAGTCATTAACAAAAATAGGAAAGGCACTATTTTCCTAATGAATAGCTCTACTTAATGGAGGGTTAGGGACATATGCCTAATAACTAAAATTTTTACCTCTACTTACCAGAATTGTTACCAAAGCAATCATTGCTAAAAACAGGTTAATAGCATTTTCTTCCTTTCTAGTAGCTTGTCGCATCTTTTTACCACTAAAGGTCAGCATTTTAAGTTAACCCCAACTTGGAATTTTAGCCTTTTTAATACCAAGCAGCAGCACCTTTAAGATTCTTCTTTTGAAATTCATTTCTTCCATCTCAGCAATGGGCGGATATAAAAAGAATAAATTGTTCTTATTCATGTTGTTAGTTTAATTCTGCAAGCAGAACTCCAAAGAACTTCACCGGATTCTGCAATGACACAAGCAAACTGTCTTCCCCAATGTTGCACTACACTAGGTACCTATTAATCCAACTCACTTTTATAATGCACAGGTTGATTAGTCTTAGAACTGTTATTTTTTTGTCCAATGTCTGTCTGCAGCAGTCAAACTACCATCTCCTGTACTTAAAAAATTTAAAGTAAATAAGGTTTTATGTAACATAATTCTAGGGGATAATCTTCCTTCTCCCCCCTTTTGTTTAAGTAACATTTTTCTGAGTGTGATTACTGCACTCAATAATCACTTGTCCTTGTGGATTATATGGAATTCTAGTACTATGTTTAATATTCAATGCTAAGAATTGTTGAAATTTAGCAGAAGTATAGGCCAGACTATTGTCAGTTTTAATTGCTTTAGGAATGCCTCTAACATTAAAAGCATCAATAAGATGTTGAATGACACAATCAGCCATTTCTCTAGGCAAAGGTGTGTCCTATCAAAAGGAAGAATAAATATCAATAAAACTGTACATAAGATAGTTTTCTAAAAGAAGAAATATGAGCAATATCTATTTGCTACAGGTTATTACTGTGTTGTCCTCTAGGATTCATTCCTCTCGGTAATGGAGGAGCATTTATAATACTATAGTGAGGACAGTTTCCAACAATATTCCGAGGTTCTTCCCTGGTCATTCTAAATTTTTGCATCAAACCTTTTCTACTTGTATGAGTCTCTGTATAAAAATTAGTAGCAATTTCTATTGATCCAATGAGTAATTGATCAACTTCATTATCTGTAGTAGTCATAGGTCCTGGTAAACCTGTATGAGAATGAATATGAGTTATATAGAGAGGTGAATTTCATTCCTTCAATAAAAGTAACTCCTGAAACAATTTGTGCAATCTAGAACTATCATTTGAAATATAAAAAGTTTCTATAAGTTTAACTGTATGTTCTACATATTATGAATCAGTAACAATGTTAATGGGACAGGAAAAATTGTTAAGAAGTAATACAGCAGATAATTCTGCCCCTTGAACTGATGTATATGGAGTCTTTATTACTTTTTTTACTGGTCTAGTTTATCCAGCAATACCTAATCTACTTGCATCAGTATAAAAAGTAAAAGCTTTTTGAATTGGCTGAGCTGATACTTTAGTCGGTAAAATCTATTGTATTCTTTTCAGAAATCAAACTTTTCTATTTGTAGGATATTGATTACCTACAATACCAAAATAATCAGCCAATGCAATTTGCCAATCAATATTTAACTTCTAGTTGTCTGAAAATTGATTACATGTTAAAGGTACAATAATTTTATTTGGATCATTTGTAGTCAGTTGTCCCATTCTAAGTCTACTTTTACTAATTAAAGTACAGATTTTCTTTAAGTAAGCACATAAGTTCTTTTGAGTTCTATGTGGCAGAAATGGCTATTCTAATATCTTGTTTTCTTTTCATATAATGCTATAAGGAGAATGTTCAGAGAAAAAAATAATTAATTGAATAGGTTGATGTGTATCAATTCGATTTAAATAAGCACTATACATAATTTTTTCAAAAAGTGATAACTCTTGTCTTGCTATTTCTGTTAACTGTCTAGGACTGTTTAAATTAGAATCTCCTTGAAAAATATTGAATAAATTCTTTAGTGCATAAGAAGGGATTCCAAGAGAGGATGTCAACCAATTACTATTACTCAATAATTTTTGAAAGTCATTTAAAAGTATTCAAGGAGTCAGTTCGTAAATTAACCTTTTGAGGAATAATTCTTTGATTGATTTTCAATCATATTTCCTAAATATGTAATAGGACAAGATGTTTAAATTTTGTCTTCAGCTATAATTAAACTAGACTGATTCAATGTTTCAGAAGCATTTTTTTTTAATTATAATTTTATTTTTTTTAATGGGGCGACATCAATAAATCAGGTTACATATATTCAAAGATCAACAAGTCCAGGTTATCTTGTCTTTCATCAGAAGCATCTTTAAGGATGACTGAAAGTTCAGCATTATATTCACAAGCTATTAATATGTCATCTATATAATGGATTATTAAAAATTGAGGATATTTCTGATGAATTTATTCTAAAAGTTGATTTACATAATGTTGATATAGTGTCAGGCTATTCAACATTGCTTGTGGAAGTAATATAAACTTAGTAAGAATAGGTAGTTCTGCTTATTGTTATAGACACAACAGCTAGCAATGCTAGAAACAGTCAAGGATGTTTTTTAAAGTATTAGTCCTAATTAAAACATTTTTTGCCTCCTGGGTAAGTTTATTTAATTGTCAAATCTCCCTTTTTTCTATTTCCGACTCATGCCGAGGCTTCAATATTCTAGAAGGTATCTACTGGTCTCCCGTATCTGTGGAGATAAGAGCAAATTCTCACCCCTACATTTTGCCTATGTTGCTGTTGTAAATTAGCAAACTGTCTGTCTAAAAAGTTCATTTTGTGTAATATTAATAGGAGAGTTAGCATTAGCATTCCAATTAGCTTGAATACAAGCCTGATTCTCCTACTAAGTCATAAATTGTAACTCTTTCACTTTTGAAAGAACAGTCCGAGCTAACGTTTCTAAATTTTTTGAGAGAAAACATACAGAGTCTATGAAGGAGGATAGCAGTTCCTGCATATAAGGACAGTTAGTTCTATACTGGGAGCAGGCCGTTTTTAACTCTTTAAAAGCTTTGACAGAAATTTGGTCATAGTGAGTATAAAAAACTCCTTGTCAGAAAGTTTAGACTGTAACTTAAAAACTTGCTCTTTTAATTATTTACAAGATAAATGCTTTTCCCTATTAGAGGCTAAATAACCCCTGTTATCTTCCTATTGTAAAAAAAAATCTTAGAGCTTTGTTAGAGACTTTCCCTAAGCCTTGCGGCTTAGTGAGTACTACCTAAGTGGGCTAAAAAAAACCCAACAACTAATGTTGCTTAGCAATAAGAGATACATCAGTTTCTATATCTAAAAGTCTTTTGTATTGTTAAGTTTATTATAGGGCATCAGAGGAACTAAATTCCTCTGTGCCTCCTTTTTCAGGATGTGGCCTTACAAGCAGCAAACTGATTTAAGCAGCTTGAGATAAATTCATAAAATGACTTAATTTTACTTAATTCCTTACAAATTTTACAGATTTCAGCAAATTTTGACAAAGACAATTTTCAACACAGAAACACAAGTATAACGTATAACAATAATCCTAATACTTAAATTCTTAATTGATTTCAAACTTTGAATACACCTTACAATGTATTAACCAAATTAGCAAGTCTTAAGAATCTACATTCTATTCTATTTAAATCTAAATGAGCGCTCCTAATATATAATTTTTAGTTTTAAAGCAAAAAATATATGGATGAAACTATTTTTTCAATATAAAATATGCCGGTATTTTTAATTTTTGCATGTAAGAACTTAATTTAGGCCTTAAAAATCACATTTTAGACAACATCAAACAAAATCTAAACAGAAATTAGAATCAAACAATTCAGACCAGACAAACCAAAGAGAAATCTGGGATTTCAGAGCACTTGGACTATAAAGATGCCTGCCTGATTTTAATCAGGGCATTTTCTGACAGAGGGACTGAGGATGGATGGGAGTAAACAAAATTTCCCCAAGAAAATTTTCATGGCAGCTACTGGGATATTTTTTATAGTCAGATCCAACAAATGTCCACCCGCCTCAGTTTCCAGGCAAAGAATAAGAAACAAAATGATAGCTCAGAGAATTGTAGCTAAAACACTAAAGAAAATCAGTATTTTTTTTATTATTATAAAAACTAGAGAACTCTAAGGACTTCATGATTCTTCTATATGTCCTAATTCTAATTGAATTTGTATCAACTGATGTAAAGCTGCAAGCTTTTCTCCCTTGTCTCCAACTCCAGTGATTTGCATCCAGGCTTTAAGACAAGCAGATCTAATCTGAGCTATAACAGCATCAGTATAACCAGTTTGTTGTCCCACAGCTGCATTAGCGTCAACGCCGATGAGCATTTCAAAAGTAGCTCCGGGGGGATTATTTCTGGAGTTTATGCGAGATAATCGAAGAGTCTCCTCTCTCCACCAAGATTTGAATTGTAAATATTGTTCCAACTCCAAAACCGTACTAGCAAGTAAATCCCAATCCAAAGGAATCATTAAATGATCATTACAATAGGAAGAGATAAGGCCTTGAACATATGGGAACTGAGGTCCATACATAGCAACAGAATGTTTAACTAGCTTTAAGAAAGTAAATTCAAAGAAGACACAATCTCGGCGAGGAGACAAGATGGCAATGGAGTAGGCGGATGTACCAACTTCTACCTTCCAGAACCAAAGTGGATTACAAACTAATTTTAAGAACCATCATCTGTAAAAACCAACTGTGGACTAAATTAAGAGGACTCTTCAACCAAGGAACACTGAAGAAGGCACACTGAGACTGGTAGGAAAAGCGGAAACACAGAGAGGGCTGCCCAGCTCCCTGGAGTGAACGGCAGCCGGGAGAGACGTGCGTGGCAGGAAATGAGTTTAGCAGAGAGGGGAGGGTCCTGAGTCCCAGGAACAAAGCACCAGCCTGTAGCAACCAAGCCTAGAAGAGGCGTATGTACAGTACGCTGGAAACAAGACAGGAAACTGTGACAAAGAGACTGATTTCTCAGACCCAGGAAACAAGACAGGAAACTGTGAGAAAGAGACTGATTTCTCAGACCCAGGATTCTTCTTAAAAGGACCGCAGAGCCCTGGCCGGTTGGCTCAGCAGTAGAGCATCGGCCTAGCGTGTGGAGGACCCGGGTCCGATTCCCGGCCAGGGCACACAGGAGAAGCGCCCATTTGCTTCTCCACCCCTCTGCCGCGCTTTCCTCTCTGTCTCTCTCTTCCCCTCCCACAGCCAAGGCTCCATTGGAGCAAAAATGGCCCAGGCGCTGGGGATGGCTCTGTGGCCTCTGCCTCAGGCGCTAGAGTGGCTCTGGTTGCAACATGGCAACGCCCAGGATGAGCAGAGCATCACCCCCTGGTGGGCAGAGCATCGCCCCATGGTGGGCATGCCGGGTGGATCCTGGTCGGGCGCATGCAGGAGTCTGTCTGACTGTTTCCAGCTTCAGAAATTTAAAAAAAAAAAAAAAAGGACCACAGAGAAAAGCTCTCTCACAACCACTCACCCGGGGATCCAGGGGACAGGGAGAAAGGAGAGGACTGGAGTAGCAGGAAGAGAGTGTAATCTAGGAGGCACAGGGAGAAACATTTTGAGAGAAAGCCACCCTAACCTCTGGGATGAGTTACTCCCCAAATCTGAAGTGAATATTTCCCCCTGGAAAAAGCAGTAACAGCAAAGGGAAGCAGAACACCAGCCAAACAAGCTCTCCCGCGACACTCAGAGCAGAGTCGCTTAGAAGGAGGGAGCTTTCGGGAATACGGTAGTGAGTGTTAGGGTCTGAGCTGCAGCGCCCCCACCCACACGGCTGAGGGCTCGCCGGAAGGCGGGTGGTGGTGGGATGCGGAAGCGTGGTTCTGTCGGCAAGGGTGGAAGCCAGCTGGCCACCCCTGGGCCCAGGTGTGAGCTCAGTCTTGCCCAGCTAGGGAGGAGGGGACATGTAAAAGTGATCAAGCCCAGCTGCGGGCTGCCTGCAATCCAGCCTGCAGAGGAAGGACAGGAGCCCTGGAAGGGGTGGGGACCAGCCCTTGAGCAAGGGCACAGGAGCACAGCCTTGCCCGCCCACGAAACCGAGGCTTGTGGCCTGACTTAGGGGCCAGCTCCTCCCGAGGGGGTGGAGCCAAAAGCCCAGAACGAGGGGAGTCCCGCTACTGAGCTTGGGCACGCAGTCCCATCCAGCATGTGGAGCCAAGGCTTGCAGCCATCCCACCACGAGCTGCTCCTGCAAGGGTGGGGCAGAAGCCCGGAATAAGGCAGAGACCCGCAGCTGAGCAAAGGTGCTCACCCCTGCCCTCAGGACTGAGCAAAACGCCATCCGCAGGGACGGGCGAAGGCCAAGGCCACACAGGCTTGTACACTGAACACGTAATCACAGCCACTCTCATGCAAGAGAGGCGGAAACCACAGCAACAGTCCCAGTGGGCAGGCACTGGCAACCCCCATACCCGAACGCCCTAGGCAGCAGCAGCAGAGGGGGTGGCTGGCCTGCAGACAGACCACACCTAGGGAACACAGAGGCCAAACCCACTGGACTCCAATGGCCAAAACCTTCTTTTACACAGACAAAATGAGAAAGCAGAGAAATGCAACACAAATGAATCAAGAGAAATCCCCAGAAAAGGACCTGAATGAGTCAGATATAACCAAATTACCAGATACAGAGTTTAAAATAATGATTGTTAGGATACTCAAAGATATTAGAACAACAATAGATGGTTATTACAAACACCTAAATAAAGAGATAGCAAATATAAAAAAGGACATTGAAATAATAAAAAAGAATCAGTCAGAAATGACAAATACAATATCAGAAATGAAGAACACAATGGAAGGAATTAAAAGCAGGATAGATGAAGCTGAGAATCAAATCAGTGAGTTAGAAAACAAAATAAATAAAGGCACGGAAGCAGAGCAGAAAAAAGAAAAGAGACTCAAAAAGACTGAGAAAACTCTAAGAGAGTTCTGTGACAACATGAAGAGAAATAACATCCGCATCATAGGGATTCCTGAATAAGAAGAGAAAGAACAAGGGATAGAGACTTTGTTCAAACATACCATCCTGAAAACTTCCCTCAATTAAGGCAGGAAAACATCTCACAAGTTCAAGAAGCACAGAGAACTCCATTAAAAAGAAACCCAAAGAAATCAACACCAAGACACATCATAATTAAAATACCAAAGCTAAGTGATAAAGAGAAAATATTAAAAGCTGCTAGACGAAAAAAGACGATCACCTACAAAGGAGCCCCCATAAGGATGACTTCCAACTTCTCAACAGAAACACTTGAGGACAGAAGGGAATGGCAAGAAATATTCAAAGTAATGCAGAACAAGACCCTACAACCAAGACTACTTTATTCAGCAAGGCTATTGTATAAAATCAGAGAAATAAAAGGCTTTAGACAAAAAAAAAAAACTCAAGGAATTCACTACAACCAAACCAATGCTGCAAGAAATGCTAAGAAGCCTGTTGTAAACAGGTCAAAAGAGAAAAAGAATATAGCAAAAGAGGAATACAGTTTTAAAGAATAAAATGGCAATAAACAATTACATATCAATAATAACCTTAAAAGTAAATGGATTAAATGATCTGATCAAAAGACACAGGGTAGCTGCATGGATAAGAAAACAGGACCCACACATATGCTGTCTACAAGACACACACCTTAAAACAAAAGATGCACAGAGATTGAAGGTAAAGGGATGTAAAAAAATATTTCACTCAAATGGAAATGAAAAATAAACTGGGGTAGCAATACTTATATCAGACAAAATGGACTTTAAAACAAAGACTATAGTAAGAGATAAAGAAGGTCACTACATAATGATAAAGGGAGCAATCCAACAGGAAGATATAACCATTATAAATATCTACGCACCTAATATAGGAGCACCTAAATATATAAAGCAGACTTTTATGGATTTAAAGGGCGAGATCAACAGCAATACTATAATAGTAGGGGATTTCAATACCCCACTAACATTACTAGATAGATCCTCAAGAAAGAAAATTAACAAAGAAACAGCAGACTTAAAGGACATACTAGATCAACTGAATTTAATAGATATCTTCAGAATATTTCACCCTAAAGCAGCAGAATATACATTCTTTTCAAGTGCTTATGGTACATTCTCTAGGATAGACCACATATTAGGGCACAAAAGCGGTCTCAACAAATTTAAGGAGATTGAAATCATATCGAGCACTTTCTCTGATCACAATGGCATGAAACTAGAAATAAACCACAACAGAAAAACTGAAAAATACTCAAACACTTGGAAACTAAATAGCATGTTATTAAATAATGAATGGGTTAACAATGAGATCAAAGAGGAAATTAAAATATTCCTAGAAATGAACAATGAGTATACATCAACTCAAAGTTTATGGGATATAGCAAAAGCAGTCCTAAGAGGGAAGTTCATAGCATTACAGGCATACCTCAAGAAGCTAGAAAAAGCTCAAATAAACAACTTGACCCTGCATCTAAAAGAACTAGAAAAAGAACAGCAAGTAAAGCCCAGAGCTAGTAGAAGAAAGGAAATAATAAAGATCAGAGCAGAAATAAATGACATAGAGGCTAAAGAAACAATACACAGGATCAATGAGACCAGGAGCTGGTTCTTTGAAATGATAAACAAGATTGATGAACCTTAACTAGACTCATTAAGAAAAAAAGAGAGGACTCAAATAAATAAAATTAGAAATGAGAGTGGAGAAATAACAACTGACACAACAGAAATACAAAATATTGTAAGAAAATACTATGAAGAACTGTACACCAAAAAACTAGAAAACCTAGATGAAGTGGACAAATTCCTTGAAACATATAATCTTCCAAAAATTAATCTGGAAGAATGAGAAAACCTAAACAGACCGATTACAACAAATGAGATTGAAACAGTTATCAAGAAGCTCCCCAAAAAAGAAAGGTCCTGGGCCTAATGGCTTCACAAGTGAATTCTACCAAATATTCAAAGAAGAACTACCTCCTATCCTTCTCAAGCTATTTCAAAATATTCAAGAGGAAGGAAGACTTCCAGCTCCTTTTATGAGGCAAGTATAATTCTGATTCCAAAACCAGGCAAAGGCATCACAGAGAAAGAAAATTATAGGCCAATATCCCTGATGAATTTAGATGCTAAAATCCTCCACAAAATATTAGCAAACCAGATCCAGCAATATATGGAAAAAATCATACACCATGATGAAGTGGGATTTATTCTTGGGAGGCAAGGCTGGTACAATATTCGCAAATCAATCAATGTGATTCATCACATAAACAAAAGGAGAAAAACCACATAATAATTTCAATAGATGCAGAAAAAGCATTTGATAAAATCCAGCACCCATTCATGATCAAAACTTTCAGCAAAGTGGGAATACAGGGAACATACCTCAACATGATAAAGGCCATCTATGACTAACCCACAGCCAACATCATACTCAATGGGCAAAAATTAAAAGCAATCCCCTTAAGATCAGGAACAAGGCAGGGGTGCCCCCTTTCACCACTCTTATTCAACATAGTTCTGGAAGTCCCAGCCACAGCAATCAGACAAGAAAAAGAAATAAAAAGCATCCAAATTGGAAAAGAAGAAGTAAAACTATCATTATTTGCAGATGATATGATATTGTATATAGAAAACCCAAAAGTCTCAGTCAAAAAACTACTAGACCTGATAAATGAATTCAGCAAGGTGGCAGGATATAAAATTAATACTCAGAAATCAGAGGCATTTTTATACACCAACAATGCACTGTCAGAAAGAGAAATTCAGGAAGCAATCCCCTTTACCACTGTAACCAAAAAAATAAAGTACCTAGGAATAAATTTAACCAGGGAGATTAAAGACTTGTACTCGGAAAATTATAAATCGTTGATTAAAAAAATCAGGGAAGATACAAACAAGTGAAAGCATATACCTTGCTCATGGTTAGGAAGAATAAACATCATTAAAATGTCTATATCACCCAAAGCAATTTATAAATTCAATGCAATATCGATTAAAATACCAATGACTAAAAAACCAAACAAACAAAAAACAAAAAAAATCCAAAGACTTACTTCAAAGAGATAGAACACATATTCCAAAACTTTATATGGAACCGAAAGAGAACACAAATAGCCTTAATAATCTTGAAAAGAAAGAATAAATTGGGAGGTATCACACGTCCAGATATCAAGTTATACTAACAAGGCCATTGTACTCAAAACAGCCTGGTACTGGCATAAGAACAGGCATATAAATCAATGGAACAGAACAGAGAACCCAGAAATAAACCCACAGCTCTATGGACAACTGATATTTGACAAAGGAGGTAGTAAGAGCATACATTGCAGTAAAGACAGCCTCTTTAATAAATGGTGTTGGGAAAATTGGACAGCTACCTGCAAAAAAATGAACTAGACCACCAACTTACACCATTCACAAAAATAAAGTCAAAATGGATAAGAGACTTAAATGTAAGCCATGAAACCATAAGCAACTTAGAAGAGAACATAGGCAGAAAGCTCTCTGACATCTCTCACAGCAATATATTTGCTTATTTATCTCCACAGGCAAGTGAAATAAAAGACAGGATAAACAAATGAAACTATATCAAACTAAAAAAAGCTTCTGCACAGCTAAAGACAACAAGAACAAAATAAAAAGACAAACTACACAATAGTAGAATATATTTGACAATACATCTGATAAGGGGTTAATAACCAAAATTTATAAAGAACTTGTAAAACTCAATACCAGGAAGACAAACAATCCAATCAAAAAATGGGCAAAAGAAATGAATAGACACTTCTTCAAAGAGAACATACAGATGGCCAATAGGCATATGAAAAAATGCTCAACATCACTAATCATTAGAGAAATGCAAATTAAAACCACAATGAGATATCACCTCACACCAGTCAGAATGGCGCTCATCAACAAAACAACACAGAATAAGTGCTGGCGAGGATGTGGAGAAAAGGGAACCCTCCTGCACTGCTGGTGGGAATGCAGACTGGTGCAGCCACTGTGGAAAACAGTATGGAGATTCCTCAAGAAATTAAAAATCGAACTGCCTTTTGACCCAGCTATATCACTTTTAGGAATATACCCCAAGAACACCATAGCACTGTTTGAAAAGAAGAAATGCACCCCCATGTTTATGGCAGCATTGTTCACAATAGCGAAGATCTGGAAACAGCCTAAGTGTCCGTCAGTGGACGAGTGGTTTAAAAAGCTTTGGTATATATATACTATGGAATACTACTCAGCCATAAGAAATGATGACATCGGATCATTCACAATAATGGATGGGGCAAAAGTAGGTTTACATATGAATGATACAATCATAAACAATCATACAAGAATAAACTGTTTCATACATAATAACAACTATAAACCTACGTTGCCCCACTCTGAAGCCAGGAACTGTGCATTCAGTCATGTATGCATTCATCATATAACAAAATTGTGTGATGTGAAGGAGAAATTCTACTGATATGTTTCAGTACCCCTCAGATTAACTGAGGTAGTTTTTTATATTCCTTTACAAATCCATGATGAAGAAAAGAAAGGATAAAATAAACACAAATGCCTACCCAGGCAGTGGTGCAGTGGAGACAATGTCAACCTGAGACCTGAGGACCCACGTTCAAAACTCAGATCTCTGGTTTGAGCACCCTTGCTCGCCAGCTTTGGTGTAGGGTCACGGGCCTGTGATTAAGATCATCGAAATGATCCCATGGCTGCTGGCTTGAGTCTAAAGGTTGCTGGCTTAAAGCCCAAGGTCCCAGACATGAGCCCCAAGATCGCCAACTTGAGCAGAAGGTAGTTGGCCAACTTAAGCCCCACCTGGTGTTCAAGGTAAGTATGAGAAGCAATCCATGAACAATTAAAGTGTCTCAACTACAAGTGGAGGCTTTTCATCTCTCTCCTTTCCTGTCTAGTTCCCTCCCTCTCTCAAAAAAAACCCCCAAAAATACAAAAGAAACCCCAAAGTCACCTGAGCAAAGATCATGTTCTTCTGTGGGAAAAAAGCTGGTAATAGAGAGGGTGTGTTGGCGTGTTGTGGGTCTGCTCTAAATTTTTGCTCAGAAACCTGTCTTCAGTCAGGTGTGTTGCCAGAGATGCTGACACCCAATTCTACGTCTTCCTGATCCTCGAGATTCTACTGCTCTGGGGAGTCAGGACCTGTGGATTGAGGAGAAAATTCAGTGACTGGTACATTTCCTCTGGGCCCAGATGCACTCACCCTCACAGTGACCACAGTATCACTAGTGTCCCTTTATATCATGTCCCAAAGTTTATCCTTCTGGCCAATAAAGCCTCAGCTTCCAACTGTGGTGGAGGACCCCCTTATCCTGTGGAGTTTAAGTGGGGTGACTGTCAAAGGAGCCCTGGGCAATGACAGCCAGCCCTGCACCATCCTCAGGGGCCGGGGAGTCTCAGGAAAATCACTCACACAAAGCTGACCACACGGAAGGAGGCGATCAGGGCACTGTTTTCCTTAAACCACATGTGCTCGGATTCCTCTTCAAACGATTCTGCACACCCAGGGACTGCACCCATTTCTGGGGGGAAACAATGCACTGGACACATCATCAGCACTATTTTTTTAATCATTATTATTTTTTTGAGAGCCAAGAGCAGAGAGACAAGAATATAGAGCAGCTCCGGGATGTGCCCTGACTGAGGAATCAAACCAGCAACCTTTGAGCTCCAGGATGATGCTCCAACCAATCGAGCTATTGGGTCAGGGCTTTCTTTTAGGGAGAGATAGAGGAAGGGAGAGCTAAAGGAGGGGAAATGGAAGAATTCACTTGTTTTCTATTCAGTCGTGTATTTGCTGTTTACTTAGTGTGTACACCCTAGCGGAGGATTCAATTGGCAACCTTGTCATTTTGTATCCAATTGAGCTACCCTGCCATGGCCTAATTTTTACTTATTTATTTATTTATTTTACAAAAACAGAGAGACAGACGGATAGACAGGAATGGAGAGAGATGAGAAGCATCAATCATCAGTTTTTCGTTGCGACACCTTAGCTGTTCATTGATTGCTTTCTCATATATGCCTTGACCGCAGGCCTTCAGCAGACCGAGTAACCCCTTGCTCGAGCCAGTGACCTTAGGTCCAAGCTGGTGAGCTTTGCTCAAACCAGATGAGCCCGTGCTAAAGCTGGCGACCTCGGGGTCTCAAACCTGGGTCTTCCACATCCCAGTCCGATGCTCTAACTACTGTGCCACCGCCTGGTCAGGCCGACGGGCCTAATTTTTTATTGATTCATTTGTTAAAGAGAGAGAGAGAGAAACTGGAGGAGAGAACCATAGATTTGACGTTACACCATTTATGCATTAATTATTTGTCTCCAGTATGTGCCCTGAGCGCGATCAAACCCACAACCTTGCCATATCAGGAAGACAAGAACGAATGAGTGCACAACTAAAATAAAAAGACTAAGTGGAATGACAAGATGCTTCTCTCTCACACTTCCTCTTTCCTGTCCTCTCTCTCTTGAATCAATGAAAAAAAATTTTAAAAACTCATCCAAACCCTAGCTGGTTAACTAAGTTGGTTAGAGCACCATGCAGAGAAGTCATGGTTGTGGGTTTCATTCCTGGTCAGAGCACGTACAAGCATCCAAGCAATGCACAAATAAGTGGAACAACAAAATGATATCTCTCTCTCTCTCTCTCTTTTTTTTTTTTTTTTTTTGTATTTTTCTGAAGCTGGAAATGGGAAGAGACAGTCAGACAGACTCCCGCATGCACCCGACCGGGATCCACCCGTCACGCCCACCAGGGGGCGATGCTCTGCCCATCAGGGCGTCATCACTATGTTGCGACCAGAGCCACTCTAGCACCAGAGGCAGAGGCCACAGAGCCATCCCCAGCGCCCGGGGCCATCTTTGCTCCAATGGAGCCTTGGCTGCGGGAGGGGAAGAGAGAGACAGAGAGGAAGGAGAGGGGGAGGGGTGGAGAAGCAAATGGGCGCTTCTCCTGTGTGCCCTGGCCAGGAATCGAACCCCGGACTTCTGCACGCCAGGCTGACGCTCTACCACTGAGCCAACCAGCCAGGGCCTTCTTTCTCTCTTTTTAACTCTCATTCCTTTCTTCTCTAACTCAATAAATAAATTTTAAAAATTTTGAGATCATTTCTATTAAAAAATATAAAGGGAAAATTTTTTTAATTTTTATTTATTGATTTCAGTAAATAGGAAACGAGAGAGAAAGACAGAGTGGAACAAAAACATCAATCTGTTCCTGTATGTGCCTTGACCAGGGATTGAACCAGCAACCTCTGCACTTCAGGTGGAATCTCTAACTAACTGAGCTACCCAGCCAGGACTACAGGGAAATTATAACAGACTTAAATAAATGGAATGTTGATGTGAACATAATTTAGAAATGAAAGCATTGTAAAGATGTCATGTCTCCACCCCGGCTGTTGGTGCAGTGGATGGAGTGTCTTCCTGGAGTAGCCAGTTCAGTCCTAGAGTTGCCAACTCGATCCTCAAGTCACCAACTGAGCCACAGTAAGGACATGTAACATATGACAAACAATCAATGAGTGCACAACTAAATGGCACAAGTTGATGATTCTTTTCTCTCTTCCTCTGTCAAAATAAGCAAGCAAATAAAATAAAGTGTCCCAAATGTATACATAGACAAAGTGAAATGTCAATAAAAATCCTAAATTGGTAGTTATTTACATCTTTGAAATTAGTTGAAAGTCCCTAACAGGTGATGATTGCTTGAAGTTACTTTAATTTTGACCATACAATAGACAAATCAGTCAAAGGTAGGTAAGAAATGTCGGTGCACAGACTCACACGTAGATAGGAATGTGATGGCCCAGAAAGTTCTGCAGGGAAGTGGGGAAGAATGGTTTTTTTAAAAAAGGGTTCTGGGACAATAACACATCCATGCAAGAAGTGGGCGGATGAAGAGAAGAAGATGGAATGCCATATCAGACGCACACAAACTTCATTATGGCAGAGAGCTCTAAATCACAACAGTACAGGCACATGTATAAAGCTTTCGGATACCTGAAATACCTGGTCAAATAGCTCAGTTGGTTGCAGCACTGTCCTGACATGCCAAGGTTGAAGGTTTCTTTGTTTGTTTTTTCTTCAGTGAGAGTACGAAAAGTAGAGACAAGACTCTGGCATGTGCCTCGAAATGGATACCCAGCAAGCCCACTAGGGGGTGACACTCTGACCATCTGAGGCATTGCTCATTACTCAGCAACTGAGCTCTTCTTAGCACCTGAGGCATAGGCCATGGATCCATCCTCAGCGCACAGAGCAACCTCTGTCCATTCAAGCCATGGCTGCAGGATGGGAAAAGAGAGACACAGAGAGACATGCGAGAGGAAGATGGGCAGAGAAGCAGATGGTACTTCTCCTCTGTGCCCTGACGAGAATCAAACCCAGGACTTCAAAAGGCCAGGCTGACGCTCTACCAACCAGCTAAGCAAGGTAACAGGTTTGATCCTGGTCACAGCACATACAGAATTCAACCAGTGAATGCAGGGATGGCAGAAACAATGTTTCAATGTTTCTGGGAATCAATGTTTCTCTTTCTCTCTGTCTCTCTCTACCACCTTCTTTTAGCTCTTCAGCAGATCAATGAAAACAAAGTTTTTATATATCAGTGAGAAAGAAACAGGCGCTGGCCAGATAGCCTTGTTGGTTCGTGTTGTCCCGATGCACAGAGGTTAACGGGTCGATCCCTGGTCAGGGCACACACAGGAACAGAAAGTTGTTTCTGTCTCTCCTCTGTTCTCTCTCCAAAATCAGTAAATAAAAATAAAAATAAAAAAGATACAAGAAAATTTCTCAATGTGCTAAGTTATGGAAAGAATTTAAACAGCACTAAAAACTAATGATATGTAGCTAGAGGAAATGTAAAGGGTACAACTACTATGGAAAACACACTAGTATAATCTATTTAGATTGAAGTTATAAACACACAGATACAGAATTTCCACCCTGAGGTAAATATCAAAACTGCATTTCTTCCCATTATACAAACCCCTCCTCCCCAAATATGAGGGCACCACTATAACATAAGACAAGTGCAAAACTTTTTATGGCAGGTGAATGCTAACCATGTGGACTGCAAACACACAAGTTCAGTTATCAGCAGGAACAACTGCCTTCCACTCCAACCACGGCATGCTATGGGGAAAATACAACCTTGGATATTTTAACATTTTTAAATGATGGTAAAACAAAAAGAATTTATTTTTAGAAAGAGTTAGACATACAGGAGTGAAGAGAGATGAGAAGCATAAATTAAAGTGTAGTTGTGACACTTTAATTGTTAATTCATTGCTTTCTCATATGTGCCTTGACCAGGGGGCTCCAGCTGAGCTAGTGACCCCTTGCTCACAGTAGCAACCTTGGGGTCAAGCCAGGGACCTTAGGATCATGTCTAGGAGTCCACACTCAGGCCTGCAACCCCACACTCAAGCCTGCGATCTCAGAGTTTCAAAATTGGGTCCTCAGTCCCAGGTCGATGCTCTATCCACTGCCCAAAACCTCATCACGTCAGAAAACAGCTTTCTTTTTTTTTTTTTTTTTTTTATAATTTTATTTTTTTAATCGGGTGACATCAATAAATCAGGATACATATATTCAAAGATAACAAGTCCAAGTTATCTTGTCGTTCAATTATGTTGTATACCCACCACCCAAAGTCAGATTGTCCTCTGTCACCTTCTATCTAGTTTTCTTTGTGCCCCTCCCCCTCCCCCTCCCCCTTTCCCTCTCCCTTTCCCCCCTCCCCCCTGTAACCACCACACTCTTATCAATGTCTCTTAGAGAAAACAGCTTTCTTTGTGAAGCATTTGTAAGAGGTCTTCTGTGACTTGCAACTCCAAAAATATTTACTGTGCAAGCAGTACAGAATATGGTTACCTGACATTTATTACACAACAAAAAAAAAAAAAAAAGAAAAAAGAAAAAAAACACCACACTCACATTAAGCAATAGAAGCCGGACATAGAGAAATGCATGATGTATGATTAGTTGATACAGTTAGAATTAGGCACAACTAAATAAACTAAGAGATTAAGAGTGATGCCTGACCTGTGGTGTCACAGTGGATGAAGTGTCAACCTAGAACGCTGAGGCTGCCGGCTCAAAATTCCGGGCTTCCCTGCTCAAGGCACATATGGGAGTTGATGCTTACTGTTCTTCCCAAGCCTTCGCTGTCTGTCTCAAAAATTAATAAATAAAATATTGGAAAAAATGATTAAGTAGGATTAAATGTATGATAAAAGTATAAAGAAAATTTTAAGATGCTCGGTATGGAGAGCACAGAGTAATGACCTGTGGGTGTGAGAATGTAATACAATTGGAATGGGACTCACAGAACACCACTGGGTTGCGGCTAGTGCTCTGTTTCCTGACCTGCACAGTAATGATATTATTATACTTTACACATATAAAATATATTTTATATATACAATATTCACTATGTAATATACTTGTATATTGTCTTAGATATGTGATCGGGACATATATACACAAACAGTATATTTAAATACAACTTTAACACTAATATATATATATATATTACTTTATTTATTTTTTTTTTTGGACAGAAACAGGGAGAGAGTCACAGAGAGGGATAGACAGGGACAAACAGAAAGGGAGAGAGATGAGAAGTATCAATTCTTGGTTGCAGCACTTTAGTTTTTCACTGATTGCTTTCTCATATGTGCCTTGACCGGGACTATAGCACACCAAGTAACCCCTTGCTCAAGCCACCGACCTTGGGCTCAAGCTGGTGAGCTTTGCTCAACCCAAAGGAGCCCACACTCAAGCTGGCAACCTCAGGGTTTTGAACCTGGGCCCTCCACGTCCCAGTCCTATATTCTATCCACTGCACAACCACCTGGTTAGGCCTGACTAATTTATATATTAAATTAACAACTCAGTGAAAGAAGTCAACTATACCAAAAGCTTTTCCCTTAAGAAGACCAACAAAATATCGATATATATACTAGTAGTGAGACGGAATGACAGGAATCTTGGGCAAGGTATATAACATAATAATGGCACCAGACCAGGCCACGGTGCAGCTGATAGTGCATTGGACTGGGTCACAGAGGACCCAAGTTTGAAACCCCGAGGTCACCATCTTGAGCACAGGGTCACTGGTTTGAGCATGGGAACGTATATGACCCCATGGTTGCTGGCTTGTGCCCAAAGGTTGTTGACATGAGGTCCAAGGTCACAGGCTTGAGTCCAAGGTTGCAGTCTTGAGCAAAGGGTCACCCACTCTGATGTAGCCCCGCCATGAAGGCACATATGAGAAAGCAATCAATGAACAACTAAGGTGCCACAACAAAGAATTGATGCTTCTCATCTCTCTCCCTTCCTGTCTGTCTGTCTCTATCTGTCTCTCTCTCTGTCTCCATTACACACACACACAAAAGAATAAATGGCAGAAATAAACCACATTAAATAGACTTTTTTTTCTCTCTTAAAGAATACTATAGCACTGGTCAGGATAGCTCAGTTAGTTAGACCTTCTTCTGGTTCACAAAGGTTGCTAGTTCAATCCCAGCCAGGGTACATACAGAAATGAGTCCATGTTTCTGTCTCTTTCTCCCCCTTCCCTCTCTAAACTTTAAAAAATAAAAAATATAATAAATATTGTTACGAAATTAAATTAGTAATTCCAGATGAATCATATTTTATGATCCTATCCCCCGAGAAACTTAACTGCAGACACTGTGGCAGGTGAGTAATATGAGGAGGCATCAGGAAGGACACAGATGTCCATGACAAACCCACTTTCCTACTGTGTATTGGAGAGTGCAGTCACTGCTTGAGATGAGAAAAAATATATAGTAAACTAGAAAGTAACAAAGATAACTAAGGTTATATTCAGGAAATACTTATTTAAAAGAGAAAATGCACCCACTAAGCACATTTTCACTTATATAGATAGAAAGAATTACATGCACCCATGAAACTAAATTCATTTCCTTCTTTTTTTTAGCGAAAGAAAGACAGACAGGGACAGAGAGAAAGGAAAGGATAGAGAAGCACTAACATTTAAGAGTGAAGGCTAGAGCCAGAGATTGTGAGAAAATATTTTCATATTACATATCTGATAAAGAATTGTACTTAAATTATACAAACGATTTGCAAAACGTAATAATAATACAATCATCCAATTCCTTTATGTATGAGGTCATAAAATTTTCTAACAACTGAATCTTGATGATGTCACAACTGTAAACTTACTAAATGTCAGTAAGTTGTAGAATTACTATGTAAATGTTATATAGAAATTATGACCCTAGGGCCCTGGCTGGTTTGCTTAGTGGTAGAGCATTGGTCCAGCATTAATGTATTGATTTGAGAATGAGAGAGCAAGAGAGAGAAAGAGAGAGAGAGAGAGCATGGGGGAGAGAAAGAGGACCAGGGATTTGTTGTTCAACCCATTTATGCACTCATTAGTTGACTCCAATTGTGCCCTGAGCAAGGATCAAACCTGAAACCTTGACATATTAGATGGACACTCCCATCAAAGGTATCATCCCACCAGGTTAGCACTGTCTCATAAGCAATAATAACATCTAAGGTTCGAAACACATATAAAAAACTAAAGTACACAAAAATGTAAATAAATTGGAATGTGGTCAATGAAGTTGAAGTGCCTTGAGATCCCTATATTATCGTAGAAGAGTGTAAAAACACTATTTATCCCAAGGATTCAATCAACTTCCACGTTATACATAATCTCTACTATCAGGATGAAAACTAACAATGTTGTAAGGTACGAAAAGCTACAGAATTAATGTTAATATTCTAGGAAGCTTAAAGAACATTTTATTAATTTGGGCTAGGTGTACAGAGAGATTCTGTAAATGATCTCTGTACTTGTGTGATTAGCATAAAACCAAGATGGCCAATGTCATTGTGTTGTAAATGCAAGGGGGAAGGAGACTTAAATTCTCTGACCTTCCCCCCACACCTGTGGGTAAATGGGTGAATAGCTAGCCAGGGACAGGAAGAAAAAGATTAAATTAAACCTTTTCTTATATAGTCCATTTACAGGCATTTGTCCCCATGGAAACTAACTCTCCCCTCCTGAAAGTATGTAATTAATGTATGTATCTTTGGACAAAGGAATAGCAACTGAACACTAGAAAATATAGGAATGTCTCATGGTATGTAAAGTGACATTTCTACCATTGTGTTGCCTTGTTAGTTTTAGTGTGTAGAAGTGTTTTTTAGGAATCCTATAGACGGATGTTATAAACTTGCTAATAAACTGTGTCCCAACCTCTCCCTTCATCCTTTCCCCAAACCTGTATAGGAGAAAACAAAAGGTATAAGCTTACACCATGATGTCAGGTTTTTTCCCCTCTCATGTATAATTAGAGGTATATAACCAGCCCCTGGAATATTATTAGAGGCACACGATTTGGGACAGCCCTGTGTAAGATATATGCGGCTGGCATATTTAATAAATTTCCTCCTTTAATAAAACATTTCAAAACTCATCTGGACTTGGTGTCTCTACGAAAACCCACAGAATTGTGGATTTTGATACTTAACAACAACAGCTGTCTTAATTTCTATACATATAGATGTGGAATATATAATTTTAAAAATTCATCTGAGCCCTGGTTTGGTAGCTTAGTTGGTTAAGGGTGTCTTCCCCATATGGCAAGGTTACGGGTTTGATCAGCAGTCAGGGCACATGTGAGAAGCAACCAATGAATGCATAAATAAGTGAAACAACAAATTAATCTACGTTTCCTTCTCACTCTCTCTAAAAAAATCAATCAGTACAATTTAGAACATTATTTAAAACAAGATCAAAGAAGAAAAAATGAGATACAGCCCTGGCCGGTTGGCTCAGCGGTAGAGCGTCGGCCTAGCGAGCGGAGGACCCGGGTTCGATTCCCGGCCAGGGCACATAGGAGAAGCGCCCATTTGCTTCTCCACCCCTCCGCCGCGCTTTCCTCTCTGTCTCTCTCTTCCCCTCCCGCAGCCAAGGCTCCATTGGAGCCAAGGTGGCCTCTGCCTCAGGCGCTAGAGTGGCTCTGGTCGCAATATGGCGACGCCCAGGATGGGCAGAGCATCGCCCCCTGGGGGGCAGAGCACCGCCCCTGGTGGGCGTGCCGGGTGGATCCCGGTCGCGCGCATGCGGGAGTCTGTCTGACTGTCTCTCCCTGTTTCCAGCTTCAGAAAAATGAAAAAAAAAAAAAAATGAGATACAGAAAACAGAACAATAAGGAAGTACAACTACTATAAGTTGATGCTTCCCTCTCTTCACCACCACCACCATTTCTCTCTCTCTCCTCTCTTTAAAATCAATCTATAATGCATGTAGATTACTATCTTAAAACAAATGAAAAATTGTATTAAGTATAAACAAAATAAGCGCTCCTGTTAGTTCCATTACATACAAAATCCACAAAATTGTCACATTCAAATAAAATTTAAAATCAAATAACATGCTATTATAGGTGACATATAAGTAACATTATAATACGAAAGCCTGAAATAAAAGGTTAGAAATAAATACATCATGGTAGACCAGGAGGTGGTGCAGTGGACAGAGTGTTGCCTGTGATGCTCATCCTCCCCCCATGTTCCCTGGAAGGGACTGGAGGGAAGTTACTTCTTTGTGTATGTTAAGTAATGGTGGGGGGTTTTCTACACGTGGTGGAGTTCTTGGGTTGCCTTGGAAAAGTCACTGAATTGCTAATTTCCACCTTGCCCAGAGAATAAAGAAGGATGCGGCTAGGGCAGCGGCCATGTTTCTGCGGCTCTGCCAGGGCGGTAATTTTACAGATGGCAAGAAGCTGTGGCTTCCTTTCAAAACCCATCTTTTATATGTCTTTAGTTCTTTGTCTATTTTCATTTAATTTCGTACCATTCCCGCTGGAGACCCTGAAATATACTTGTTGCACGGGTTGTGGCAAAAGATACATCGTGAAAAACCTCACCACAAATAAAAATAATCTTCTAACCATACTCTTACACAAAATGAATCAGAATACCCTAAAGTTACTTCTGAGAAAGAAAAACAATGCTCACTAGTATTACTTTCAATTCACCACCTTGCAAAAGCCTGCAATTCCTGCCTGGCCCATGAGGTGCAATGGATCAAGTATTGACCCGGAATGCTGAAGTTACTGGTTTGAAACCCTGGGCTTGCCTGGTCAAGGCACAAGTGAGAAACAACTACTATAAGTTGATGCTTCCCTCTCTTTACCACCACCACCATTTCTCTCTCTCTCTCTCCTCTCTTTAAAATCAACCTATAAAATCTTGAAAGAAAAGATATTATTATTAAAAGTCAGCTATTCCAAACCCTGGCCGGTTTGCTCAGTGGTAGAGCGTCAGCCTGGCGTGCAGGAGTCCCGGGTTTGATTCCCGGCCAGGGCACACAGGAGAAGCACCCATCTACTTCTCCACCCCTCCCCCTCTACTTCCTCTCTGTCTCTCTCTTCCCCTCCCACAGCCAGGGCTCCATTGGAACAAAGTTGGCCCAGGTGCTGGGGGTGGCTCTATGGCCTCTGCCTCAGGTGCTAGAATGGCTCTGGTCACAACAGAGCAACGCCCTGGATGGGCAGAGCATTGCCGCCTGGTGGGCATGCTGGGTGGATCCTGATCGGGCGCATGTGGGAATCTGTCTGACTGCCTCCCCATTTCCAACTTCAGAAAAATACAAACAAACAAACAAACAAACAAAAAGTCAGCTATTCCTACCCATCTAACATAGCCTTGAAATGTATAGTGAAAATGGACCGCAAAACAAGAAGAAATAAAAAATCCAGATTAATAGTACAAGATTGCATCATACCTTCCCCAATAACTGCAAACAGGCCATCAAGAAACAAAACAGAATTTATAAAGTAGCATTTTGAAGAGCAATAGAAATATTTCATATTGAGCAAGAAATGTTGAGCCTTGGCCGAGTAAGTCAACTTAGCTGGTTAGTGTCATCCAGAAATGTCAATGGTGAAGGTTAAATTCCCAGTCAGGCACATACAAGAATCTACCAATGAATGTGTTAATAATTAGAACAAATCAATGTTTCTTTCTGTCTCTTGCCCCCACCCTCTTTCTCTAAAATCAATAAGTAAATTTAAAATATTTTTTCTTCTTTGTGACAGAGACAGAGAGAGGGACAGATAGGAACAAACAGGATGGGAGAGTGATAAGAAGCATCAATTCTTCATTGAGGCTTCTTAGTTGTTCATTGATTGCATTGTCATATATGTCTTGACAAGGGTGGGCTACAGCAGAGCGAGTGAACTGTTGCACTCGCCGGGTAAAACAAACACTGGAGACGTTTGGAGAGTTTCAGACAAAGTTTTATGGCCAAGAGAAAAAGAAAACAAAACAAAGCAAAACAAACCTGCGCAGGGGTGAGCTCAGGTGGTAGTCACAAGAGTCACACCGAGCACCTACAGTCTAGGGGTTTTTATAGCGTAGCAAGCAAGCGGTTCATACAGAAGCGAATTTGGCGTTTAGCAATTGGCTCCCCCAAATTAAATTTTAGTCACATGCCTTAGTAACCAGTCATACAGTTGAAAGCCCCCAGCTGGAAATGTCCCTATCTATCCCCTAGGATGTGGTTACATTTACTATCTTAGGAGTTTTTACGACTTCCTTATCTCAAGGACTCCTCAGCTCCTAGCCATCCTGGGAGTCTAACGACTTCCCTATCTCAAGGACTCATCTGTTTTTTTTTTAGTCATCCTGGGAGTCTGGGCTCATCTGTTTACTGGACTAGTTCCTTTGAAGTTATTTCCAAAGCCCATTAATGTATTTTATGGCTTTTATTCGAATGTCACATGAACCATTGCTCAAGCCAGCAATCTTTTCTTTTTTAAAGCTTGCCCAATTTTTTTTTTTTTTTGACAGAGACAGAAAGATACAGAGAGAAGGGCAGACAGGGATACACAGACATGAAGGGAGAGAGATGAGAAGCATCAATTCTTCGCTGCAGCACCTTAGTTGTTCATTGCTTGCTTTCTCATGTGTGCCTTGACTGGGGGTAGGGGGGCTACAGCAGAGCCAGTGACCTTGGGTTCAAGCTGATCTCAATCCACTGTGCCACTGCCTGGTCAGGCTCAATCCAGGGACCTTGAGCTTCGAATCGGTGACTCTCCACTGTAACTGGTGAATCCACACTTAAATCGAATGAACTAGCACTCAAGCCGCCAACTTCGGGGTTTAGAACATTGTTCCTTTGCATCCCAGTTCGACATTTTATCCACTGTGCCACAGTCTGGTCAGTCAAATTTTTTAATATTTAAGACTATTTTTATTTTTTTTTAAGTTGAAGGAATTTTAACAGATTTAAATACATGGTAAGCTTGACTGTGAACATGACTCTCAGAAGTCCACGCATTTAAAAATGTCGTTTCCCAAATGTATATATAGACCTAATGAAATCCCAATCAATATCCTAAACTAGCAGCTATATACAGCTTTAATAACAAAATGGAAATACAGGCTCTATCAGTTATAAGACTTAATGTTATTTAATTATAACAGTACAATAATAGTACTATAGACAAATAAGTCACAAGAACAAAATACAACGCTGATGAGCAGAATCCTGCACAGATAGAGACGTGATGGCACAGGAGCTCTGCAAAAAAGAGGGTAAGAATGGCTTTTTAAGCCTGACCGGGCTGTGCCCCACTGGATAGAACATCAGCCTGGGATGCTGAGAACCGAAGTTCCAAACCCTGAGGTCGCTGCCTTGAGCATGGGATCATAAACAGGAACCCAGGTTTGCTGGGGGGGGGGGGACCCCTCTCCAGCAAACATTACCAATACAATAGCCCTTACCAAGCAGAAAGGCAATCCGCAATTTACAATCTCCGCCCTGAGGACAAACGCGCAGCCTTCCACAGACTACACACAGGGCGCTGCCCAGGACAATGCAAAATATAAGCAAGCAAACTTAAAAAAACATTTGTTAAAGCTTTTTTTTTTTTTTTTTTTTTTTTTTTTTTTTTACAGAGGCAGAGATAGACAGGGACAGACAGACAGGAACGGAGAGAGATGAGAAGCATCAATCATCAGTTTCTCGTTGTGCGCGTTGCGACTTCTTAGTTGTTCATTGATTGCTTTCTCACATGTGCCTTGACCGTGGGCCTTCAGCAGACCGAGTAACCCCCTGCTGGAGCCAGCGACCCTGGGTCCAAGCTGGTGAGCTCTTTGCTCAAGCCAGATGAGCCCGCGCTCAAGCTGGCGACCTCGGGGTCTCGAACCTGGGTCCTTCCGCATCCCAGTCCGACGCTCTATCCACTGCGCCACCACCTGGTCAGGCAAAAGCTTTTTGCCGACAGTACCCAAGCCACAGGCAGTCACCTGCTTCCTCCAAAATACCTGGGAGCTCCTTCCACACGACTCCTCCCACCCCCATCCTTCCAGGGTCCACACTGCACCACTTCCACCCTGTGATGTCAAGTACTCTGTGATGTGAGACAAACCTCCTGGGAGACAAAACATTTCAGAAAGCTTCAAAAGACTAGAGCACACGGACCTGATTTTCTGCAGCCCGGGAGGAATCTAAATGTCACGCTTCCGCAAAATGATTTGGCACCTGAAAGAGTCATCAAGATCCTCCGGCTATGGCAGCCCACGAGGATCTGAAGCGTTAGAAATAAAACAGGCGATTTCCGCACACCCTGGAAAGTGATACGCTAGCGCCCGCTTAAACCGCGGTACGCACTGGGGGCTGCCATGTTGGGAAACCTGTAGCCCTATGTGAGGAAAGCAGCAAAGTTGGAGCCTGTAGCCTGGGGTGGCTGGAAGATGGGAAGGTTCTCAAATTATCTGCTTTCTTGGCACTATGACTTGTGGAAAGCGAATGTATTTTCAGAGACTGGAGCTTCCAAAGGCAAAATAAGAAGTGACCTATATTGTGTTGGGTGGTTTGGCAGAAATATCATAGCCACAGCAGTTTTTTTAAACTTTGTATTTTTAAAAAGTGAGGTTTTTTTAAATTTTAGAAATAGTCAAGAATTCAGGTGTTGGTGTAACAACAGAGAATCATACTCTACAGAGAAGTCACATACATCCCATAAAGAAACACCAAGTGCAAATTGCTAGTGGAAATTTTCTTAAAAATTTTAAGACCAGAAAAAGATTTGGAGAAATGGGTTCCTAGTGAAGCTGGCCATCACCCACCAGAGAGGAAGAGCGGCCTAGACCAGTGTTTTTCAACCAGTGTGCCATGAGACATGGTCAGGTGTACCGTGGGGAAATTAAACATGGGTCCCCAAACTACGGCCCGCGTGCCGAATATGGCCCATTTATCTGGCCCGCCGCCAGCCGCCTCCATCCAAACATAAACATTCCCCTCACAATCCCTCCAGCTATCAGTGACAGGAAGAGTGGAGGCACAGGGAATGCTCACTGACCAATCACCTTCTAGGATTCATCCCAACCACTACCAATGAACCAATAGTAGGCCACTGTTAGATTCAGGGAGTACTGGGGCTGCCAAAGAGTGTAACTATTGAAGGAACAGTAAGTGCTGATATGGCTCCTGTGAGGCTGGGAACAAAGAAGGTCAGAGACCCTTATCAGAAGTTTAGGTTTGAAATTCGCCACTAAGCTAAAACCGGCCCCTGTTGCTATGCCGGCCCCTGTTGCTATGCTGCGTGTGACCTCCCTAGCCAATAGCTAAACTGCCACATCTGCTTCTGTCTATGCTTGCTCACTTAGGATATATAAGGACCTGGCTGTAAGCTCCAGGTGCGGCTTCCGTTTACAGCTCCTTGTGGGCACGGTGTCTCTGGACATCTTGGGAGTTCACCCCTGCGCAGGTTAAACTGGCCAATAAAGTAACATCTTAACCCTGAAAGTCTCCGACGTTTGTTCTCATACCCAGTGGTTGCTACAGCCACCTCTCATCCACACCCAGGAAGGTTCCCCACTCGGGCTGCCAAGCACTTGTCATTGTGTGGCCCCGGCAAGTAGTTGAAGCTGCTATTCCTCCCCATGGTCCTGATTTCTAATCCTGGTCAGGACTGGGGGTAAATTTTGCCACCACTAGATGAAGCCTCAGCTGGTTTTGTCTATCCTGATGGTGTATATAAATATTTGACCTTTTTCTTTTTAAAAGAGGCCCTCGCAGAGAGTGATATACAATGCATCACAATGTTACCTAACTTTAAAGCTAAAGTTTGCTGATCTTCCTTTGAACAGTTTTTGGTTATCTGTTGCCAAGGAGTTCCCCATTCTGACCAACAAAGCTATTTTGACATTGCTCCCGTTTTCAGCCACATATCTATGTGAGCTGAGCTTCTCAAGCTTGACTGCGATAAAAAATAAAAAGAGAGAGAGACTGAGAACTGTTGAGGAAGAGCTTCATGTGTGTCTTTCTACCATTCCTGCCAGGATATCCCTTTTGTGTTCATCGAAACAGGCCCAGATTTCACACTAAGTGAGTATAAATACATTTAGAAACTATATTTTTAAAAAAAGAAAGAAACTATATTATTAACTATATGTATAATATGTACTGTGTTAGAGTGTAATTTTGTGTCATTTTGGTAGGTGGTGTGCCCCAGGATTTTGTAAATGTAAAAAATGTGCCGCGGCTCAAAGAAGGTTGAAAATCACTGGCCTAGATGATCTAAAGTTGTCATTGAGACCGGGTGTCAGGGAAAGGCCACTAAAAGTGAGGCCAGTAAAGTGGGGTTCCATTTCTCTGCAGCAATGAAAAAGACATCACCAGAATTGAGAATCCAAATATAATTATATATTACCATCAATTACTTTTTCACCAAGTTCCCAGGATAAGCCAATGGGATAAGTCTTTCATCAGAAGATGCTGGGATAATTGTATACCTAGTGGCAGGGAAATAAATTAAGACACATAACTGTAGCCATAAACAAAAATTAAGTCAAAATAGATGACATTTCTTAGTATAAGATGTAAAAGTATATAACTCATAAATGCATATGGGAGATAATCTTCCTGAACCCAAATTATCCAGAGTTCTGAGAATAGACAAAATATGAATCATAAAAGAAAAATAATAATAATTTGGACTTAATTCAGTTTAAAAGTTTGTGCTTTTAGCACAACATTTAAGAAAGTTCCAAAGATTGGGAGAAAATATTTTCACATTATATTGTAATGAAACTAGCGAGAGTATACAGATGTTCTCTACACCAAAGTACAAACATAAAGGAGTCTGATAGATATATGAATTTACCAGAAATTCCAACTGCCCTTTGGTTGTTTTGCCTGACTGCCTGACCTCACCCTTACTTACTGGATAATTGCCCCTGAGGCAGAAAAGTTCCAGGAAACTGGTCAACCGCCCTAAGGAGGAAAGTTCCAGGAAGCCAAAACCGTAAATCCGCAGAAGGTAACACACCAGAACTTCTGACTCAGTACCCCCTCAGGCTCTCCCAAGCCCTATAAAATTCGCCTCTTAGTCTGTACCAGTAACCTTCTCCCCGGAGAAGTGCCGGCAAGGTTCCTTTCTTCCTTTCAATAAAGCCTGTTACTCTGGTCTTTTGGACTCCCATGGATTCCAACATTTGGTGCTGAAACCCGGGACAGGGTACTACATGCCTGGATGATCCCTCTTTGCTGTCAAAACTTAAAACCAGGGAAGCAATGAGCAGTGGCAGCTCGTCCCGGGCTTACTCCCTGATTCTGTTTGGATGTGTAATTGTAGGTTGATTGGCCGGCAACCTGTCCCTGTCCAGAACCCCTGCCGGACCAGAAGGTAAGGAGTTTCTCCCTTCCCCTTCCCCGATCAGCTTCTCTTTTCCACAAAATTTTCTCTGGTCGTACGATTTTCTCTGACATGCCTCAGCTTTTGAGGGGTTTGACTTTCAGTCTCAGTAGACTGCACGGAAGACTAATCGTCTAGCCAAACCTCTCCACTCTCTCGGACTTCTTGTCCTTGAAGCTCCTTGACAGGTAGTGATGACCTCTATCAGGGATGATTCCCCCACACAGAGATTCTCTCCTCTTCAGACAGTGACAAAAGGCGGGGATGCCCCCTCTTGTTCACCTGTCTCCACTATGGGCTCTTCAGAGTCTAAGCCTTCTGACCAGACCCCTCTAGGATGTATCATAAAAAAACCTCACTAAATTGGGCCTCTCTGACCTTATGCCAAAAAATCCCTCATTTTCTTCTGAAACATGGCATGGCCCCAATACAAATTAGACAATGACTCCTATTGGCCTGGAAACAAGACATTCAATTACAATATTCTGAGGGATCTTGACAATTTCTGCCACTGGACGGGTGTAAAGCCAGAAGCCAGGGCCACTATCACAACAGCCTGGCTCATGCAGGTTCACATTGGATTCGGACAGTTGGTAAAGAAACAACGGAGCCAAAAACTGATGGGCTGTCATCTTTAATCCTAGCTTGCACCTGGCAGGCAAGTAAAAACATACACTGGGCTCCAAAACCCACTCACATTCAGTGCTCACAAAGCTACTGACTTATCCGAGTTTCCTAGAATCAAAGGTTTCTAGCTCACCAGCCTTATTCTCCTCAGTTCCCCATCTCCTTCCTTATCCCAGATACAAACTCTACACAAACTGGCATCTCACTCAGCACTCCGCCATCTTGGCTGCTTCTCCTGGCCTATTCCACGTGGCCTTTCTTTGCTCTCTGCTCTGCTCTGCTCTCTCCTCTAATGATAATCTCAGGAACCAAGAGCGCAAACTCTCGTTCCGTCCCCATTTTATAGTGTAGAAATCCAAACCCTTAATCCAATATACAAAATAGGGAAGTCTCTAATACAAAGTCACTTCTCTGAGGCTTGATTGGATTGTACCACCCCACATCAAAAAGGGTGGGAAAGGCTTAATCCCAAAACCAAGCCCCCGGCTACAAGGATTCTCAACACACATTAATATCACCTGGGCGACAGCCTCCTCGTGGGCAGCGTAATCTTTAACAAAGTGAGCATAATACATTTTATCTGCCCAACAATGGGGAAGGCATCAGAAATCCCTTATGTGCGGGCTTCCTTTTACTTTTGCTCCAGTCCTTCATTTCTGTGCCGCTTGTTCTATACACAGGCCGTTTTTGGCCAAAGAAACCTCATCTAAAACCTCCACTCTTAATCTTTCCTTCTCTGTGGACTCCCAAATCTGTCTCCCTCCTGCCTGACCCCCGGGGACACCCCTCTCTCGGGACCACTCTCTGGTCCCTCTGCAAATCTCTTTCACTAGGGTCTCTTCCCTCCAAGAGTCCCCTCTTCTCCTTCACAGGATCCTGTTTCTCATTCACTTGCAAATACCAGTCTCTCTTTCTCCTCCCCTGCTAGCCAGGGGCCCATCCCTTCTCCACTGTGTTTTTAAACCCTCCTCCCTCCTTACAGAAGGGCGGCTCTGTCTCTTTTTCTTCTTTAACCCATTTGCCCCTCCCCACTGGCTTCGGATACAGCTATGCCCTTCTCCCCCCATCCTCTCCCTTCTCTTCAGAGCTCTAAATCTTTTTTACTCCTCTGACCACGTAGTGCCACCACCAGCACTTTAATCTCCTCCTCCTCCTGCAGATTCTGACTCTCCTTCTTTCCATCCAGCTGTTCACGCTGTCCATCCGTCTGCTTTCTCTCCCCCCCCACTATGCTGATAACTTCCTGCCATCTCAAAAAACTTAAAAAGGCAGAATTGTCTTTTAAGCTGTGTAAGTAATTTGTCTCTTTGTTTGTCAGAAAATATCTCTAGTATAATTTTAATTGAAACAAGTAAAGCGCACTCATTTAAATTCCTTAATTCATAATTTGTATGTAAAGTCTTTGTTTAATGTGTAACTGTGTCTGCTTCTAAGGCCTTAAACCAATAATTACCTGCCTCTTAAACCAGGCTTACTCACCTCAATGGACTCTCCCTGCAATACCCCCCATCCTTCCTGTTCAAAAACCTTCAGGGACTTATCACCTCGTACAAGACTTACGCCTAATCAGTGAGGTGATAGTTCCCCTCCATCCAGTAGTCCCTAATCTCTACAGGTTACTGTCACACGTTCCCTCAAACACCACTCACTTAATGGTCCTAGACCTCAAGAATGCTTTCTTTACCATTCCTCTACAGGGGTCCCCAAATTTTTTACACAGGGGGCCAGTTCACTGTCCCTCAGATCACTGGAGGGCCAGACTATAAAAAAAAAAAAACTATGAACAAATCCCTATGCACTCTGCACATATCTTATTTTAAAGTAAAAAAAAAAGGGGGGGAACAAATACAATATTTAAAATAAAGAACAAGTAAATTTTTTTTAATTTTTTAAAAATTTTATTTATTCATTTTAGAAAGGAGAGAGAGAGGGAGAGAGAGAGGAGAGAGATAGAGAGAGAAGGGGGGAGGAGCAGGAAGCATCAACTCCCATATGTGCCTTGACCAGGCAAGCCCAGGGTTTCAAACTGGCGACCTCAGCATTTCCAGGTCGACACTTTATCCACTGTGCCACCACAGGTCAGGCAGAAAAAGTAAATTTAAATCAACAAACTGATCAGTATTTCAATGGGAACTATGGGCCTGCTTTTGGCTAATGAGATGGTCAATGTGCTCCTCTCACTGACCACCAATGAAAGAGGTACCCCTTCCGGAAGTGCGGCGGGGGCCGGATAAATGGCCTCAGGGGGCTGCATGCTGCCCATGGGCCAGAGTTTGGGGACCCCTGCTCTACACCCTGACTCTTTTTTTAATTTTTATTTTATTTATTAATTTTAGAGAGGAGAGAGAGACAGAGAGAGAGAGAGAGAGAGAGACGGGGGAGGAGCTGGAAGCATCAACTCCCATATGTGCCTTGACCAGGCAAGCCCAGGGTTTCGAACCGGTGACCTCAGCATTTCCAGGTCGACACTTTATCCACTGCGCCACCACAGGTCAGGCTACACCCTGACTCTTACTTTCTGTTTGCATTCACTTGGACTGACCTGGACACTAATGCAGCCCAGCAACTTATGTGGACTGTCTTACCCAAGGGGTTCAGAAACAGCCCACACCTGTTTGGGCAAGCAGTAGCTCAGGATTTAGCAGCATGCAGTCTCAAAACTCCTCCCTGCCTGCCTCAAGGAGACATACTGCCACCCTTCTTAACTTCCTTGCTGTTAAGGGATATCATATCTTCTCTGCTAAGGCTCCACTTCACTTCCAGTCCATAGTCTATCTAGGCATTGCCTTAACCCTCACCACCTGAGGTCTCACCCTAGATCAGGGTTCCTCAAACTTTTTACACAGGGGGCCAGTTCACTGTCCCTCAGACCGTTGGAGGGCCGCCACATATAGTGCTCCTCTCACTGACCACCAATGAAAGAGGTGCCCCTTCTGGAAGTGCGGCAGGGGCCAAATAAATGGCCTCAGGGGGTTGCATGCGGCCTGTGGGCCTAGATCGAACTCAGACCCTCCGCAGTCTCCAACCACCTACCACCGCAAATCAAATCCTTTTTTTCCTTGGTCTAATAGGCTTCTTTAAACACTGTATTCCCAATTTTGCTCTCTTAGTCAAGCCCCTTAGTGAGATCTTCTGAGCATGGCTTTTAAGGTCCATAATCGCCAAAAGAGTAACAGAAAAGGCAAATAAGGCCCAGAAGAGGTCAGGAAATACCAGTTTTGGCATACACTCTTAAAGGCTCCAGCACCCTAAAGGGCTGCATAGAATTCCATCAGGGTTTTGTTTCAAGAATAAAAAGAAAGGTCATTGAACTGAAGCCTGCCAGGCTTCCTGGCCCCACCAAGGGACACATCTCTGCTGTGGAAAGAGGGACATGAGAAGGTAAGCTGCCCCCTTGCTCCATGGAGGGAAAGTTCAGTCTCCTCTAGCCCTGCTTCAGCTACCTGTGACCTGACATTGCCCAGCATGCTGGGAATTGCCACTGAAGGCCCAAGGACATCATTCATGAGCCTAAGGTATTTCTTTCAAATAGCAGATAAACTGATCTCATTTCTTGTTAACACAAGGGCCATCTACTATTGCCTTGCCTGAATATTTGAGTTTTATTTATCCCTCGAAGATCTCTAGCTTAAACTCTAGCTGCAAAGTGTAGAAATGTAAGCACCCTTTCCCTAAGAACTTTCAGGATTTACAGGTTACTCAGAAAACTGTTCAAAGACTGTCCAAGAGGCACTTCCAGCAGTACAACACCCAAGGACTGACTTTCACATGGACAGGTCCACACACCATGATCCTGACAACTCCCACTGCTGCTAAAGTAGAGAAACAGCATAACACCTATATGTGTCTCCCTACTAATTGGAGAGAAACCTGTACCCTACTCTTTCTCACCCCAAATATCAACCTAATCCCACCCCATGAACCTCTTCCAGTTCCTAGTACACTACCCGTCAATCTAAAGACCAAACGAGCTATACAGGTAATTCCTCTCCTTATCGTTTTAAAAATTTGTATAAAAATAGGTCTAGGGGCAGGGGGAATGGCCACTTCCCTGTATTATTCCCACACTCTCTCTCTCTCTGAAGCCCAGTGAATCCATAAACATGGAATAGGAGGTTTCACACAAACTAGGTGTCTTGACTATTGCCTTTCATTTGTCCACTCACTCTCCTATTTATTTTTCTAACTTTTGGACCCTGCCTCTTATGTTTGTTCACTAGTTTTTTTACAGAACTGCATGCAGATCTTCGCCAATCAAAAAATTGGAAAAATCTACCTAACCCTACATACCAACCCTGAAACCTGCTCTTGTGAAACAGAAAAATCTGGAACCCTATAAATACATCCCTACTCAGCCCTGGCTGGTTGGCTTAGTGGTAGAGCATCAGCCTGGCGTGCAGTAGTCCCAGGTTCGATTCCCGGCCAGGGCACACAGGAGAAGTGCCCATTCTACTTCTCCACCCCTCCCCCTCAACTTCCTCTCTGTCTCTCTCTTCCCCTCCTGCAGCCAAGGCTCCATTGGAGCAAAGTTGGCCTGGTGCTGAGGATGGCTCTATGGCCTCTGCCTCAGGAGCTAGAATGGCCCTGGTTGCAACAGAGCAATGCCCCAGATGGGCAGAGCATCACCCCCTGGTAGGCATGCCGGGTGGATCCTGGTCGGGCACATGTGGGAGTCTGTCTGAGTGCCTCCCCGTTTCCAACCTCAGAAAAATATTGAAAAAAATACACCCCTACTCCGAACAATGGTGGAAAAACCTCTTGTTCTCCATGCTAGCACTAATTATAGGACCAATCCTAATTTTGTGCCTAATATTAACGCTTGCCCCTTTCCTTATCAAGTTCCTGCAGGCTCGAATGAGAGAAATCTCCAGGATTACCTACAATCAAATGCTTTTACAACCCCTACTCTGACTACCCAGGGGTGGGTTCACAAAGGAGGCCCCCAATAGGGATAATAGCAGGAAGTAGCTCCAGAAGATGGCTGGTCCGAGACAAACCTCCTTCCTGAACCCCATACCCTTTCCTTCCCCCACCTCTTTTCCTTTTTATCATAACACAGAGTTGAGAAATAATAGATATATGAATTTACCAGAAATTCCAACTGCCCTTTGGTTGTTCTGCCTGACCTCACCTTTACTTACTGAATAATCGCCCCTGAGGCAGAAAAGTTCCAAGAAGCTGGTCAACTGCCCTAAGGAGGAAAGTTCCAGGAAGCCAAAACCGTAAATCCACAGAAGGGAACATACCAGAACTTCTGACTCAGTATCTCCTCAGGCTCTCCCAAGCCCTATAAAATTCACCTCTTAGTCTGTACTGGTGCTCTTCTCCCAGGAGAAGTGCCAGCAGGGTTTCTCTCTTCCTTTCAATAAAGCCTGTTACGCTGGTCTTTTCGGACTCCCATGGATTCCAACAGAGTCTTTATTCAAAGTGGGTGACCACGCAGAGACCTAAGTCAAATCATGTGGTCACTAACACAGTTTGTTTGTTTTTTACAGAGACAGAGAGTAAGAGAGAGGGATAGATAGGGACAGACAGGAATGGAGAGAGATGAGAAGCCTCAATCATCAGTTTTTCGTTGCGACACCTTAGTTGTTCATTGATTGCTTTCTCATATGTGCCTTGACTGCGGGGCTACATCAGACCAAGTAACCCCTTGCTTGAACCAGCGACCTTGGGTCCAAGCTGGTGAGCTTGAGCATGGGGTCTTGAACCTGGGTCCTTCCGCATCTCAGTCCGATGCTCTATCCACTGTGCCACCACCTGGTCAGGCACAAACCCTGTTTAAAGTTAGGTTTTAAAGACAAAATCACATCCTGATTGGGGTATGGGGAAGAGGGGGAGCATGAGGAAGTCTGTGGTTAAAAAAAAAAAGTAGTATAAGTTTCTACTGTGGTTTTGGTTACAAGAATCTGTAGCAGAAACAGCAACTACTCTGAGACCAGATGGAGTATACCGAAGGACCGAGGGATCACCACCTCACCATCCCATATTCAAGATTCATATGAAGGGCCTTGACCCCCAGTCCTTATGGTTAGTTCTTGACACATGGAAAATAGAAGTAGGGACTAGAATGAGGAAGTTAGAAAACATAGAAGAGAATAAGGAACTTAGGAAGGGGAACTTTTTTGGAGCCAACAAAAGGGAAAGGGAAGTAGTTATTTTTGAGATATTTACCTGGTCTACTGATTAGTCAGAATTGCTAATTCTACCCCTATTGTGTGCTCTGTTCAGCACCTACTATGTTCAGTACTTTCATCAGTGATGCCCCTGGGTCTTTTGTCTCAGGGCACCGAACTGTGTCCTTGTTCTAAGTTTCTATTCAAGGCCCCTACAAGAACCTACATATGTGCTCAATTTCCTTAATACTATTAAGCAACCAAACAGAAATAAATTCATGTTAAAACTAAAGATACAAATATATCCTCTAGTTAAACAGTGCTGAGACAATTCCACTTTTTCCTATTTGATAAGGAACTATGACTAATTAAGGTTTTACTTTGGAGCATACCTACCTGAAAGGCATTTATCAAATCTCTCAAAACTTTGTTTTGTGCTTCTCTACTTATTTTGAAATTAAGTTATAGGCCCTACCCTGCCCAGACAGCTAAGTTAGTTCGAGCGACGTCTGGAAGCACGGAGGTTGCCAGTTCCATCCTGTCAGGGCATACACAAGGATAGGTGTTTTTGTTGCCTGCTCTCTCTCTCCCTTTTCCTCTCTCTAAAATCAATAAATGAATAAAGAAGTTAAAGGTTCCAGTTTGTTCACTCTGTGGATAGAGTTTTGGCTGGGTTTGCAGAAGTACCAGGTTGATTGTGGTTGGAACATACATGAGAAAACGACATTCTGCTTCTCTCCCCTTTCCTCTCCTCCTCCTTCCTCTCTTTCATTTTTTTTGGGAAAAAAAATGTTTTATTTACATATTTTAGAGGAGGGAGAGAGAGAACTGGGAAGAGCAGGAAGCATCAACTCCCATATGTGCCTTGACTGGGCAAGCCTTAGGTTTTGAATAAGCGACCTCAGCGTTCCAGATTGATATTTTACCCACTGGGCCACCACAGGTCAGGCTTTCTCTTCCCTTCCCTTCTCACAGGCAGTGGCTTGATTGGTCCAAGTGTCACCCTCGGGTGCTGAGGATAGCTTGGTTGATTAGAACATTGACCCCAGACTGGAGTTGCCAGGTGGATCCCGGTTGAGGTGCCTGTGAGAGTCTATCTCCCTTTCTATCACTTAAAAAAAATAAAAATAAAGCTTTTAAGTCCTGGCCAGTTGGGTCAGTGGTAGAGCATTGGCTGCACATATGGAAGTCCTGTGTTCAATTCCCGGTCAATGCACACAGGAGAAGAACCTACCTGCTTCTCCACCCCTTCCTCTCTCGATTCTTTCTTCTCTCTCCTGTAGCATGGCTAGCTTAGAACAAGTTGGCCCCAGGCACTGATGGCCCCATGGCCTCTGCCTCAAGAGCTAATATATGGCTCTGGTTGCAAGAAAGCAAGGGCCCCAGATGGGCAGAACATCACCCCCTAGTGGGCTTGCCAGGTGGATTCCAGTTGGGTGCATGCAGGAGTCTATCTCTGCCACCCCTCCTTCCACTAAAAAATAATTTCTTGCCCTGACTAGCTGGCTCAGTGGTAGTGTGTTGGCCAGCATGTGGAAGTGTTGAGTTCGATTTCCAGCCAGGGCACACAGAAGCACCCTGTTGTGGACCATTAATGGCAAAAAGCCATTATAGATTCGAGGCTTGGCAGGGGGCTAAATTCTACCCCCTCCATCTCCATATTTGGCTTTGATGCTAAGTGTTTGCACCCTCTCCACTTCCTTCCTTGGGTTGCAGGAAGCAATATACATACCCTTCCTCTGACTCTGTTTGTTTCAGATGTTTGTAAATTTCACTAATGTATCCTGTTTTTGCCTTGGGAGAGTTCCTGTCTTAGCCTTTGATGTGCAACTTTGTATCAGGGTCCTTGATTTGCATAGGTCCATATAATAAAGCGAACTGGGGCTGTGAGGCACTCAGATACTGCCAGGCAGTTGAAGAGTCCTCCCGGTCCCATTGGTTTTGTTCTGACAAAGTGTGTTTCCTCAATTCCGCACCGTTATTAGGAGCTGCGCTGGTCCGCGGCAGCACCCATCTGCTTCGCCACCTTTCCCCCTCTCCTTCCTATCTCTCTCTTCCCCTCCCACAGCCGGGGCTCCATTGCAGCAAAGTTGGCCCGGGCACTGATAGCTCCATGGCTTTCCCCTCAGGAGCTAGAATGGCTCTGGTTGCAACGAAACAACACACAGAACACACAGAGCATTGCTCCCTGGTGGGCATGTCATATGCGGGAGTCTGTCTCTCTGCCTCCCAGCTTCTCACTTCAGAAAAATACAAATGTATTTCTTAAAGGTTTTATTTATTGATTTTAGAGAAGAGACACAGAAAGTGGAGTAAAGGGGAGGATTTCAAATTTTCAACTTGTAGTTGCTGCTTCTCATATGTGCTTTGACCAGGCAAGCCCAGACATTCAAACCCACAACCTCAGCATTCTAGGTCCATGCTTTACCCACTGTGCCACAAGGTCAGGCTAAAGAGATTGATTTCATGCAACACTCAATGCCACTTATAAAGGTAAATACATCCAAGTATGTTGTTGATATTTCTAAAATGAACATAGTAAATTTCAAGTACTTCAAGTATTCCAAAATAACAAACTTGAAATTAAGGAAATGAAGTTACCTATATAATGAAACGGGTACAGAACACTGTGGTACACATTAAGTTTAATTCACTATGACCGTAACTGCCACTATTATAATTTCAATTACAAGGCAAACAGAAACATGGTTGATCCTGGGGCATTTGGGATCTTGCTCTGCAACATATATCATCAATTTGGCTCAAATAAACACACAATTTTTTTTTTTTTTTTTTTAACAGAGGCAGAGATAGGGACAGACAGACAGGAATGGAGAGAGATGAGAAGCATCAATCATCAGTTTCTCGTTGCGCGTTGTGACTTCTTAGTTGTTCATTGATTGCTTTATCACATGTGCCTTGACCGCGGGCCTTCAGCAGACTGAGTAACCCCCTGCTGGAGCCAGCTACCTTGGGTCTAAGTTGGTGAGCTTTTTGCTCAAGCCAGATGAGCCCGCGCTCAAGCTGGCGACCTCGGGATCTCGAACCTGGGTCCTTCTGCATCCCAGTCCGACACTCTATCCACTGCGCCACCACCTGGTCAGGCAACACACAAAAATTTTTAAGAAAAGACAGAACTATGGCTGAAGGTGTCCTGTCTCCATTCTTTTTTTTTTTTTTTACAGGGACAGAGAGAGAATCGGAGAGAGGGATAGACAGGGACAGACAAGACAGGAACGGAGAGAGATGAGAAGCATCAATCATTAGGTTTTTTTTGTTGCACGTTGCAACACCTTAGTTGTTCATTGATTGCTTTCTCATATGTGCCTTGACCGCGGGCCTTCAGCAGACCAAGTAACCCCTTGCTCGAGCCAGCGACCTTGGGCTCAAGCTGATGAGCTTTGCTCAAACCAGATGAGCCCACATTCAAGCTGGTGACCTCGGGGTCTTGAACCTGGGTCTTCCGCATTCCAGTCCGTCGTCGCTCTATCCACTGCGCCACCGCCTGGTCAGGCCTGTCTCCATTCTTTATGAGGTGTATTATCTATTTAGATCTGTGACAGAATGCTTTTTCATTCAAAACTTCAAGTTATCTGAGGTTTTGCTAAAGACCACCAAATTGGATGTGTTCATGAATTATTTCTGCATGGCAAGTGGTGAGGAACAAAAAGTAATAGAAACTTCACCATATTCAGTCTCAGATGAAAGTATTTCACCAGTTGTAATCTGACATATCTTGAGGTCTTTCTTTTGACCCTTGATTTCCATAATTAGAAACATCAATTCATGTTCTCTGACGATCACATACGACAGGATCTATATATTCCACTGCATGGTTTCCTAGTCTGTCACATTCATAGGATTTCACTCACTATACACATTTCAGAGACACAATTTCCTAAAATATTATCAAGGCTGACTGTATCGGAATGTTTTGTAAATTCTTTCTCTATAAAATGAGGTAACTGCCAGACTAGGCAGTGGTGCAGTGGATAGAGTGTCGGACTAGGACGCAGAGGACCCAGGTTCAAAACTCCAAGGTTGCCAGCCTGAGCGCGGGCTCGGTGGCTTGATCATGAAATCATAGACATGACCCCAAGGTCACTGGCTTGAGCCCAAAGGTCGCTGGCTTAATGCCCAAGGTCACTCACTGTGCTGTAGCCTCCCTCCCCCCAGGTCAAGGCACATATAAGAAAACAAATAATGAACTAAGGTGCTGCAGTAAAACACTGATGCTTCTCATCTCTCTCCCTTCCAGTCTGCCTGTCTCTGTTTGTCCCTCTCTCTTTCTGTCAAAAAAAAAAAAAAAAAAAAAGTGAGGTAACTGATCAGAACAGAACCACATCCATTGCTCTAAGTTATTTCTTTTTTATTCTCTCTTTATGCATTGCATTGGTTTTTTTTTCTTCTTTTTTTGTTCATTTTAGAGAGGAGAGAGAAAGGGAGAGAGACAGAGAGGGAGAGAGAGAAGGTGGGGAGGAGCTGGAAGCGTCAACTCCCATATGTGCCTTGACCAGGCAAGCCTAGGGTTTCGAACCGGCGACCTCAGCATTTCCAGGTTGACGCTTTATCCACTGCGCCACCACAGGTCAGGCTATGCATTGCATTGTTATTATTCACTGCACACTATTAGATTGAGACCATACAACTGGTAACATGTTGCCACAAAGCAATTTCCTGTGAATTTTCTTATGTTAAACAAAAATATACAGGTGGGCAAAAGCTTTATCAGAATCAATGCACTTATAGGGCCTCTTTGAGGAATGTGTTTTCTTTGAGGAACGTTGAATTTTGACTTCGGAGTGAAGGCTTTCCCACAGTCACTACATTTATAGAAATTTTCTCCCATATAAATTCTCTAATGAATAATAAGACAACTTTTACTCAATGACAATTTACCACCTGAGTATGTGCAAAGGTCTTTTCTGACCAATCACTGACATTCCATTAAGCATAATATGTGTGTGTGTGTGTGTGTGTGTGTATTTTAGCAAGAGAGAGAGAGAAAGACAAGAAGGGAGAGAAATGAGAAGCATCAACTTGTCATGGTATTTCAGTTGCTCATTCATTGCTTTCTCATATATGTCTTGACCAGAGGGCTCAGCAGAGGTAGTGACCACTTACTCAAGGCAGCAACCTTGGGTATAAGCCAGTGACTTTGAAGTCATGTCTATGACCCCACACTCAAGCCAGAACAATAGCCTCAAGCTGGTGAGACTGTGGTCTTTGGTTCAAACTACGACACAACCATGGGGTTATGTCTATTATCCCACACTCAAGCCAGCATCAATTTGCCCAAGCTAGTGAGCTCGTATTTAAGTAGGATGAGCTGGTGCTCAAGCCTGTGACCTCTAGTTTTCAAACCTGGGTCTTCCTGGCCCTAGTCTCATGTTCCATTCACTGCTCCACTGCCTGGTCAAACAAAATCTTAAAAAACAAAAATCTTCAGGCTCTGGCAGGTTGGCTCAGTGGCAGAGCATCGGCCCAGCATGTGGAAGTCCCAGATTCGATTCTTAGCCAGGGCACACAGGGTAAGCACCCATCTGTTTCTCCACCCCTTTCCCTCTCCTTCCTATCTCTCTCTTCTCCTCCCACAGCCAAGGCTCTATTGGAGCAAAGTTGGCCCAGGCGCTGAGGATGGCTCCATGGCCTCTGCCTCAGGTGCTAGAATGGCTCCGGCTACAATGGAGCAATACCCTAAATGGGCAGAGCACTGCCCCCTGGTGGGCATGCCAGGTGGATCCTGGGCATGTCAGGTGCATGCAGGAGTCTCTCTCTGCCTCCACGTTTCTCACTTCAGAAAAATACAAACCAACAAACAAAAAAGAAACAAAAAGTATCACCATAATCATTGCATTTGTTTAGTTTCACTGTATGAGTTTGCATATATATACCTATAATAATCTACATGGGGAAACCTTTCCCACTTTCACTGCATATTCAGTTTTACTAAGGTGTTGTGAATCAGGTTCAGTCCTGAGTGAGAAAAGTGGGAGATGATAAAACAAACACAGAGAAACAAAGAATGGGATCTGGAAGTCCTTGCAGGCTGATGACTTGCCAAAAGGCCCAGAGACCCACAAACAACTCTATTTTATGATGCAGAGAATAAAGCGTCTTGAAGCCTGGGTTTTCCCGGGAACTTTAGCAAGAAAGCGGAACCTCAGCAAGAAAATCTCCAACACAAAGTTATGCATAACATCTTAACTAGCAGTTCCTCTAACAAAGGGTAAGAAAAAGAAAATATAGATTGCCTTTAGCAACTCAATCAAGCAAGGAATGCGGGGGAGGGCTGTGAGGACTTTGTCAGCTTACAGCCTGTCTCCCACAGTTCCCCTTTTATATTTTTTAAATTTTTTTTACAGAGACAGAGTGAGAGTCAGAGAGAGGGACAGACAGACAGGAACGGAGAGAGATGAGAAGCATCAATCATTAGTTTTTCATTGCGACACCTCAGTTGTTCATTGATTGCTTTCTCATACGTGCCTTGACTATAGGCCTTCAGCAGACCGAGTAACCCCTTGCTCAAGCCAGCAACCTTGGGTCCAAGCTGGTGAGCTTTTGCTCAAACCAGATAAGCCCTCGCTCAAGCTGGCAACCTCAGGGTCTCGAACCTGGGTCTTCTGCATCCCAGTCTGACACTCTATCCACTGTGCCACCCCCCGGTCAGGCCCCTTTTTTATTTTTTAACTTCAATTTGCGTGCTGTGATTTACATTTGTTTGATTTCCCGGATTCCAATTTGGAGGCAGACTGGAAAAAGACAAAATAAACACAGGATTAATATAGCCAATGCTAACAGATACCAGAATGAATGTTTCAAATACATTAAAGGGATTAAAGCCTTTTAAATCATCAAGTAAATATTTTCTAACACAGTAAAATCAATGATAGAGTCTTTGCTGTTCTGAATGTCCTTAATATGTGGATGCAATTTCACCCAAGTCCATGCTGACATTGTTACTGTTCCATACTCTTTGCAGATGCAACTTAACCGTATTCCAGTCCCATTGAGAACTGTTATGAGGAACAGGAGTCACACATACCCAGGAAAAGTCCATATAGTACTAGACCTGCTGTTGCACTTTCACACTCTGTAGCTGGTTTCCACATCCTAGGACTACTCTTTCCAATGCATTAAGTTTTGTCAGCTTACAGCCTGTCCTCCACACTAAAGAATGAGCTTGCTGATGTACAGTGAGATTACTCTTCCTGGAAAACCCTTTCCCACATACACTACATACATATGGCTTCTCTCCAGTATGAGTCCTTTGATGTATAGTTAGTTGGCTCTTCACTCGGAAGCCTTTTCCACATTCACTGCATACATACGGCTTCTCTCCCGTATGAGTCCTTTGATGTACAGTCAGGTTGTTCTTCACTCGGAAGCCTTTTCCACATTCACTGCATACATACGGCTTCTCTCCTGTATGAATCCTTTGATGTACAGTTAGTTTGCTCTTCACTCGAAAGCATTTCCCACATTCATTGCATATACATGGTTTCTCTGAAGAATGAGTTCGCTGATGTATATTGAGAGTACTCTTCATGCTGAAGCTTTTTCCACATTCACCACACACATGGGGCTTCTCTCCTGTATGAGTCCTTTGATGTACATTCAGATTGCACTTCACTGGAAAGCCTTTTCCACATTCACTGCATACATATGGCTTTTCTCTTGTATGAATCCTTCGATGTACAATCAGATAGCCCTTCACTGGAAAGCCTTTTCCACACTCACTGCATACATACAGCTTCTCTCTTGTATGAATCCTTCGATGTACAATCAGATAGCTCTTTACTCGGAAGCCTTTCCCACACTCACTGCATATGTATGGTTTCTCTCCCGTGTGAGTACGTTGATGTACAATCAGGCTACTCCTCACAGTAAAGCCTTTGCCACATTCATTACATATACACGGTTTCTCTGAAGAATGAGTTCGCTGATGTTTAGTGAGAGTTCCCTTCTTGCTGAAGCCTTTTCCACATACACTACATACATACGGCTTTTCTCCTGTATGAGTCCGTTGATGCACAAGCAGCTTATTCTTTAATGGAAAACCTTTTCCACATTCAGTGCACACATAGGGCTTCTCTCCCATATGAGTCCTTTGATGTACAGTCAGATAACTCTTCACTTGAAAGCCTTTTCCACATTCATTACATACATACGGCTTCTCTCCCGTATGAGACCTTTGATGTACAGTCAGTTTACATTTCAATGGGAAGCCTTTTCCACACTCACTGCATACATACGGCTTCTCTCCCGTATGAGACCTTTGATGTACAGTCAGTTTACATTTCAATGGGAAGCCTTTTCCACATTCACTGCATACGTATGGCTTCTCTCCTGTATGAGTTCGTTGATGTACGAGCAGCTTGTTCTTTGCTGGGAAGCCCTTTTTACATTCACTGCAAACATAGGGTTTCTCTCCTGTATGAGTTTTCTGATGTATAAGGAAACTGGACTTTGTAGAAAAGGTCTTCCCACATAGACTGCATCCATGGGGTTTCTCTCCTGTATGAGTTCGATGATGAGCAATAAGATAACTCTTCCTGATGAAGCCTTTCCCACATTCACTGCATATATAAGGTTTCTCTCCCGTATGAGTTCTCTGATGTATCTTGAGAGTAGATTTTGAAGAGAAGTTCTTACCACATAGACTGCATCCATGGGGTTTCTCTCCTGTATGAATTTGCAGATGACAAATAAACTGACATCTATATATGAAAGCTTTGCCACATTTAATACATGTGTAAAATTTCTTTCCCACATGAGTTTTCTGATGTATATTCAACTGTGATTTATTGTAGAAGGTTTTATCACATTTACTGCATTCATACTGATTCAGTCCTTTATGAATCCTCTGATGTTTAGTAAGCCTGGATTTTCTGGAGAAGGCTTTCCTACACTGACTGCATCCATAAGGTTTCTCTCCAATATGAACTCTCTGATGATCAGTGAACTGAGCAATCTTGATGAAGGCTTTCCCACATTCAGTGCCTATGTGAGCTTTCTCAATATTTTGAGTACTCTGTTGCTGAATGACCTGGGACTTATTTTTGACGGATTTGGTACTGGGATGCCATGTAATTTCATTGTAAAATTGTTCGTGGTTATCATGCAGAATGAATGTCCCACATCCATTCAAGTGAACAGAATTCTTTAATTTAAAAGTTCTAGTTTGGTTTTCACAACTTAATTTTGATTTTAAAGGTTTTTTGAATATCTCCAACATATCACAGTGTTGCCTCAATAGTGAATGCCTTTCACTCTGATTAACAATATTTGCAAATATATCAAGTTTACAGTGTTCTTCTCCACTCTTTGCAATGCTTGGATCTTGAAAGTGACTTTGCAGAGGCTCATTAACTTTCCTGAGTTCTAGGAAAGAAGAACAGTGAATCATTTTGTAATCTTTCATAATCTTAGTTTTAAATAAAACTCTTTACCAAATGTCCCTATGTAAAGTAGCCATTTATTAATAACCTCTTGTATTGTACAAATAAATATATTTGGATTCGACCAAAGTTCTACACACTAAACCTGTATAACCCTTGTAGTTTCCTATGTGATAAAAGTATATTTTGTTTTAAGGAAAAAACCCTTTGTTTCTTTTTCTTCTTCCTTTTTTGAGGTTATAGAGAAGAGATTATGAGGCAGATTCCCACATGTGCCCCAACCAGGATCTATCTGGCAACCATATCTGAGGTCGATGCTAAGTACCAAGCTATTTTTAGCACCTGAAGCAAACACACTCAGACCAAGCAAGCCATCCTCAGTGCCTGGGGCCATGCTAGAACCAATCAAGCCACTGACTGTGGGAGAAAAAAAGAAAGAGAAGGGGAGAGAAACAAATGCTTCCTCTGTGTGCTCTGACCAGGAACCAAATATGGGATGTGCATATACTGGGCCCACTCTCTATACATTGAGCCACCCAGGCTGGGGCCAAATAATACCCTTTCAGTAATTGCTGAGTTTATGCTAGTGAACGGGCTTATCACAGGATTACTACATTGTCTCAGAATGGAGTTAGGCAAAGGAAATGCCCTCATGTGGCTCTTCTCTTGCTTGGAAAATGTGGCCACCCCATTTGTTTGCTAGTTCTCCAACAGCAATGGGATAAAAAAAAAAAAAAATCGCACAGGCAATCAACTACCAGCAGCTGCATGGATTCCAAGGTTAAACATGGCATCAACTTGTGTTCAACCAGAATACAGAGTATTCTAATCCAACAAGAACAAATGGGATATCATGACACAGAATATCTGGACTCTGGACTTTATATTAGACTTAATGAAGACAAGGTAGCCTATTTTCCATGGTGAAAGAGATAAAGATGAGATACCGGAAACCTATGGACAACCTTCCATTTCAACCCTAAACAAATCTTAACACAAACCCCCCTCAAAATGCCCCAGGTGAAGTAAATATTTAGTGACAATGGTATGTATTTCAGACTAAAAAAATATATTTGGTCTTTTTCCAGTGTTGACACTGTTTGTAAAACCCTCATAATTTCAGAATTGAGAGGAGTATCTTTTATTCTATATAATAGAACTCTTTCACAAAAGGCTTAGTTTATGCTTATGAGGTGACTTAGCACAGGGTTCGAACATGGACTCAGGATGCAGTTAGTTACCAGAAGGACCAATGAGTGGACAGTTTACTTTCAGCCCCACCAACTGTCCTCTAGGAAAGAAGGGATAACATAGAGTTTGAAGCTCTATAAAAATGATTATTCATATCTGATCAGCTTCTGAGTTTGTGAACACACCCATGTGCCTGGTATATGGTTCCCAAAATAATTTTTTTGTGTGACAGAGAAAGAGACAGATAGGGATAGAAAGGCAGGAAGGGAGAAAGATGAGAAGTATTAATTCTTCATTACAGCTCCTTAGTTGTTCATTGATTGCTTTCTCTTATGTGCCTTGACCGGGGGGCTGCAGCAGAACAAGTGCCCTCCTGCTCAAGCCAGAGACCTTGGGCTTCAAGCTAGTGATCCTTGTGCTCAAGCCAGCAAACATGGGTTCATGTCCATGATCCCACGCTCAAGCTAACGACCTCGCACTTAAGATGCTGAGCCTGCACTCAAGCTGGACGAGCCTCCGCTCAAGCCGGAAGAGCCTCCGCTCAAGCCGGCATTGTTGGGGTTTCGAATCTGGGTCCTCCACGTTCCAGTCCATGTTCTATCTACTGAGCCACCGCCTGGTCAGGCAGGTTCCAAAACTAATTATGGTGATGGTTGCACAACTAAATAAATACACTAAAAACAAATTAACTATTCATTTAATTGGTAAATTGATGTTATGTGAATTAAATCTGATTAAAACAATCAAATATATGACGTAAAATCAGAAGCCTTAGGAAAACAAATGCAGCGATAACATCTAACAATGAAGACAATCTGATTTAGACAAACTCGGAAGGATGGCACGTGAAGCACACACACGTTAGGACCTCGTTTACACTCGAACTCGTGTAGCATGTTAACAGGAACTTTCCTTGTTAATCAAATGAAACAACACAGAGTTTTATAAGAGAGCGAAAAAGAAAAAGAAAAATTTTAAAAAAGAAGGGAGCTCAGTATAGAGGGAACATCTCAAGTGATGCCATGATAGATAGAATTTAAAATGTCTAGTGCAGAAATAGGAACTCAATGGATAAAAAGAATGGAGTTCAGGTGATTCCTGCTCTCACACAGAAAATGAGAAGTAAGAGGCCAGCGGCCATGGCGATGAGTACACCGCACAGGAAGGAAGTAGATATTAGACAGTATTAAAGAAGATTTTAATGTGGGAGTCCATCTCACAGAACAGAAAAAGGTTCACTCACGGGAACTGAGAAAACACTCAAGACTGATAAGAACTGAGTAAGAAAACTCTTGGGAGGGAGGTGGACAAAGAACGACATAAATGCAGCATGGAAACCAGGCTGTCACGGGGACACAGCCTCCAAGGTGGGGCTGAAAGTTATGAAGAGAAATCGCTATTTCCAAACAGGGCAGGAAGGCCCAGTAGAAAACTGTGATGAATTCAAAGTACTGTCTTTCCAGAGAGGCTTAAAAAGTGAAATTTTATGTGAAAAGAGGCGATAACACAGGCAGAGACACTGTGACCGTGGACAAAGGAAAGAAAGATCTGAGAATCCCAGGAAAAGGAAACTATGCAAACAAATCAAGATGTAGATAAAATAAACAGGGATCGTTGCTCACATTTGGAACAAAAAAGTTATCTTTTCCTCTAAATTTCTGCAAGTAAAAAAGGTTCTCATATGTGAAGGGGTGATTTTGCTTCCTCATTCACTGTCACGGCTCTGACGCCTCTATGACTCCCTGTCCCCCCACCTTGCTGGTTCTCACTCACCCACCTGGACAGACTAGATGCTGGGGTTCATCCCCTACTGTCCACGGTTCTTCTTCTTGCTCCAACTGGAAGAGCATGTCTGGTTTGCTGGATTGATACCCTGCTCAGTGTGACAAATGACAGAAGTTTTAAACATACTGGACTGGGCTAGGGTCTGTCAAGAGGAAGAATGTTACATTTCAGGGAATGAACACGCTTCACATCTGTAACACAAAGTCTGTTGTCTCAGGAGGCAGAATGGGATACCTTCTTGTCTGAGGTAATGGAAGGATCTGAATTTCTACCTTTTCAGAGTAGATATTCAGGAGAGTTAAGCATCTGAGGGGAAAAAGCCACTGACAGACACCTTCTAAGTGACACAGGGGAGCTGTCCTCACCCACTGACACCAGATGGCTGTAGATCTCCAACATCACGTCCCGGTACAGGTCCTTCTGATCGGGGTCCAGGAGCTGCCACTCCTCCTGGGTGAAGTCCACAGTCACATCGTGAAATGTCAGGCATCCCTGTAACAGCAGCGTGCTGGTTAATAGTGTGATGTACTTTTGATGAGATAAAATAAAGGTTAGGTTTTCTCCCATTTTCACTTTATATGATGCATCTATAGAGCAAAAGAAGATCTATTTTAATATACAGTTGAATAATTATATGCCTAGTAAATTACAAGGTGGGGCAAAAGTAGGTTTACAGTTGTGCATATGAAAATAAAATCATAAACAATCATACAAAAATAAATTGTTTTTCATGTATTAACGACTGTAAACTTACTTTTGCCCTACTCTGTACTTTGTAATTGTGCATTCAGTCATCTATACATTCATCCAATTAGAAAATTCTATAATATGAAGGGGAATTTCTACTGATATATTTCAATACTTTTCATATTAACTGAGGTAGATTTTTATAGACCTCTACAAATCCATAATAAAGAAAAGATAAAACGAACCCAAATGCCTGACCAGGCAGTGGCACAGCAGATAGAGCATCAACCTGAGATGCTGAGGACCCAGGTTCAAAACTCTCAGGTAGCTGGTATCAGCGCTTGCTTGCTAGCTTTGTTACGAGGTCGATGGCCTGTGTGTAATATCATGAAAAGAATTCCATGGCTGCTGGCTTGAGCCTAATGGTCTCTGGCTTAAAGCGCAAGGTCCCTGGCTTGAACTTAAAATTGCTGGCTTGGCTTGAGCCCCATCCCCTGATCAACGCACTTATGAGAAGCAATCAATAAACAACTAAAGTGTCTCAACTACAAGTGGATGCTTCTCATCTCTCTCTCTTACTGTCTCTCTTTCCCTCCCTCTCTTATCTCTAAAAAGAGGAAAAAAAGCCCAAAGTCACCTGAGCCAGGATCATTTTCTTCAATGCTCTGAAATGACCTGGCAATAGAGAGGCTGTGTGTGGCGTGTTGTGGGTCTGTTCTCAGTTTCGGCTTAGAAACCTGTCTTCACTCAGGTGTGTTACCAGAGATGCTGACACCCAATTCTACAACGTCTTCCTGCTGCTCGTGATTCTATGCTCTGGGGAGCCAGGACCTGTGGATTGAGGAGAAAATTCAGTGACTGGTACATTTCCTCTGGGCCCAGATGCACTCACCCTCACACAGTGACCACAGTATCGCTAGTGTCCCTTTGCATCGTGTCCCTGAAGTTTATCCTTCTGGCCAATAAAGCCTCAGCTTCCAACTGTGGTGGAGGACCCCCTTATCCTGTGGAGTTTAAGTGGGGTGACTGTCAAGGAGCCCCGGACTATGACAGCCAGCCCTGCACCATCCTCAGGGGCCGGAGAGTCTCAGGAAAATCACTCATACAAAGCTGACCACATGGAAGGAGGGGATCTGGGCACTGTTTTCCTTAAACCACGTGTGCTCGGATTCCTCCTCAAACGATTCTGCACACCACATGACTGCACCCATTTCTGGGGGAAAATAATGCACTGGGCACAACATCAGCATTGTCTTTTTCTTCTATTATTATTATTATTATTTATTATTATTTTAAGAGAGCCAAGGAGAGAGAGAAAGAAACACAGAGCTGCTCCTGGATGTGCCCTGACTGGGAATTCAAATTGGAAACCTTTGTTTTCCAGAATGATGCTCCAACCAACCAAGCTCTCTGGCCAGGGCTATTTTTTTAGAGACAGTGAGAGGAAAGGAGAGACAGAGAATGGGGAAGGGAAACACTCAGTCAGCCGTGCATTCACGGGTTGCTTCCTGTGTGTGTCCTAGTGAAGGATCGAATCCTCAACCTTGTCATTTCCGGATGACACTTGTAGCCAAATGAGCTAACCAGCTAGGGTCTAAATTTTTATTGATTCATTTGTGAAAGAGAGAGAAAAAGAGAGAGAGAGAGAGAGAGAGAGAGAGAGAGAGAGAGATTGGAGTGGAGAGAGAACCACAGATTTGATGTTTCACCCATTTATGCATTCATTAGTTGACTTCAGTATGTGCCCTGAGCAAGGATCAAACCCACAGCCTTCCTATATTGGAAGGACACACAAGGAATGAGTGCACTACTAAAATGGAACTACTAAGGGGAACAACGACAAGGTGCTTCGTTCTCTTGCTTGCTTTTTCCCTTCCTCTCTCTCTCTCTCTCTCTCTCTAATCAATGAAAAACTTTAAAAAAATTCATCCAAACCCTAGCTGGTTAGCTAAGTTGGTTAGAGCACCATGCAGAGTGTTGAGGACCAAAAAATAAACAGGGTTATTTTGCAGTTTGGATATCTAGAGCAGTGGTCCCCAAACTTTTTTGGGCCACAGACCGGTTTAATGTCAGAAAATATTTTCACGGACTGGCCTTTAGGGTGGGACGGATAAATGTACAAAATAAAATTATGCGACAGGCATAAAAACTGTGGTATTTTTACATATAATTGTTGAACTTACGAGACAAGCATCAAGAGTGAGTCTTAAACGGATGTAACAGAGGGAATCTGATCATTTTTTAAAAATAAAACACCGTTCAGACTTAAATATAAATAAAACGGAAATAATGTAAGTTATTTATTCTTTCTCTGCGGACAGGTACCAAATGGCCCACGGACTAGTATGGTCCGCGACCCAGGGATTGGGGACCACTGATCTAAAGGACAGAGGCATTGGGCCCAACCCCCCACCTCACCTGCCTAATTAAGCTAACAAAGAGCTGTGCTTCAGTACTCGACCTGCCCACCCATGTTCCCCGGAAGAGACTGGAAGCTAGTTTCTTCTTGGTGTAAAGTTAGATTGACTAGTATGGTGGAGGTTGTTTTGAGTTGCCTTGGAAACGTCATTGAATTGCTAATGGACCACGTTTTCTCAGGAATAAAGACGGATGTCTTTTTGGGGGAGGCCATGTTCTGCAGCCAGAACGGTAGTGACTGTTTGCAAGGAGCGGTGGCTTACTCCTGAACCCATCCTGTATATATCGTTAAGTCTCTGTCTATATTTAAGTCAATTTCATACCTTTTCCCGCTCCAGAACCTGGCATAGACTCGTCGCGGCTCTCCCGTGACAGCAAAGAAGCCATGGTTGTCGGTTTCAACCTTGGTCAGAGCACACACAAGCACCAAAGAATGCATATATAAGTAGAACAACAAAATAATGTATGTTTCTCTCTTTTTATCTCTTTCCCTTCCTATCTTTATTAATTTAATAAATAAATTTTAAAAAATTTAAGATCATTTGTATTAAAAAGATATAGGGAATCATTTTTTAAAAAATGTATTGATTTTACCAATGAGAGAGGAAGGGCGAGAGAGAGAGAGAGAGAGAGAGAAAGAGACAAAAACATCAATTTGTTCCTGTATGTTCCCTGACTGGAGATTGAACCAGCAACTTCTGTGCTTCGAGTTAAAGCTCTTACTAACTGAGCTAGACAGCCAGGGCCATAGGGAAATTTTAACAGATTTAAATAAATGAAAAGGTTGCCTGTGAACATGATTCAGAAATGAAATTATTGTAAGATGTCATGATTCCACCCTGGTTTGTGGTTCAGTGGGAGAGTGCCTTCCTGGAGTAGCACTTTAACCAGTTCAGTCCCAGAGTTGCCGCTGGATACTCAGGTCGCTAGATCGAGTCCCAGTAAAGACACGTAACATATGAGAAGCAATTACTGGGTGCACAACTAAGTGGAACAACAAGCAGATGCTTCTCTCTCTTCCACTCTGTATAAATAAATAAATAAATAAATAAATAAATAAATAAATAAAGTCTCCCAAATCTATATATATAGTTCCAATAAAATGCCAATGAAAACCCTAAACTGGTAGCCATTTACAACTCTGAAAATAATTGGCCCTGGCCGGTTGGCTCAGCGGTAGAGTGTCGGCCTAACGTGCGGAGGACCCGGGTTCGATTCTCGACCAGGGCACACAGGAGAAGCGCCCATTTGCTTCTCCACCCCTCCGCCGCGCTTTCCTCTCTGTCTCTCTCTTCCCCTCCCGCAGCCAAGGCTTCACTGGAGCAAAGATGGCCCGGGCGCTGGGCATGGCTCTGTGGCCTCTGCCTCAGGCGCTAGAGTGGCTCTGGTCGCAACATGGCGACGCCCAGGATGGGCAGAGCATCGCCCCCTGGTGGGCAGAGCGTCGCCTCTGGTGGGCGTGCCGGGTGGATCCCGGTCGGGCGCATGCGGGAGTCTGTCTGGCTGTCTCTCCCTGTTTCCAGCTTCAGAAAAATGCAAAAAAAAAAAAAAAAAAAAAAAAAAAGAAAATAGTTGAAAGCCCCTATCAGTTAATGAGAGCTTTAAGTTACTTTAATTATGACAGTACAATAGACAAACCAGCCAAAGGTACGTAAGAAATGCCTATAAAGACTCATGCATAGAAACGAATATGATGGCACAGGAAGCTCTGCAGGGAAGAGGGCAAGAATGGCTTTTTTTTTTCCCCATTTTTCCAAAGCTGGAAATGGGGAGGCAGTCAGACAGACTCCCGCATGCGCCCAACCGGGATCCACCCGGCATGCCTACCAGAGGCGACGCTCTGCCCACCAGGGGGCGATGCTCTGCCCCTCCAGGGCTTCGCTCTGCTGTGACCAGAGCCACTCTAGTGCCTGGGGCAGAGGCCATAGAGCCATCCTCAGTGCCCGGGCCATCTTTGCTCCAATGGAGCCTTGGCTGCAGGAGGGGAAGAGAGAGACAGAGAGGAAGGAGAGGGGGAGGGGTGGAGAAGCAGATGGGCACTTCTCCTGTGTGCCCTGGCCGGGAATCGAACCCGGGACTCCCGCACGCCAGGCCGATGCTCTACCGCTGAGCCAACCAACCAGGGCCAAGAATGGCTTTTTAAAAAATGGTTCTGAGTGGCCCTGGCTGGTTGGCTCAGAGGTAGAGTGTCATCCCAGTGTGAGGAAGTCTCGGTGTCAATTCCTGGCCATGGCACACAGGAGAAGTGCCCATCTGCTTCTCCACCCTTCTGCCTCTCCTTTTTCTCTATCTCTCTCTTCCTATCCCACAGCCAAAGTTCTATTAGAGCAACGTTGGCCCAGGCACTGAGGACGGCTCCGTGGCCTCTGCCCCAGGTGCTAGAATGGCTCTGGTTGCAACAGAGCAATGCCCTGGATGGGTAGAGCATTGCCCCCTGGTGGGCATTCAGGGTGGATCCTGATCGGGCATATGGGAGTGCGTCTCTCTGCCTCCCTGCCTCTGACTTCAGAAAAACACACACACACACACAAAAGAAAAAAATAGTTCTGGGACAATGAGATATCCATGCTAGAAGTGGGAGGATGGGGAGAAAAAGATAGAACCTCATCTCAGACACATGCAAACATCATTATGGCGGATAGCTCTAAATCACAACAGTAAATGCACAGTCTTGCAACTTTAACAGTGACATCCACTCCTCCACCTTTGATTCTGGGACTGGCATTGCCTCAATGACCTCTTTGTCAAGCTCATTTCCTGGTATGACAAAGAATTTGGCTACAGCAACAGGGTGGTGGACCTTATGGTCCACATGGCCTCCAAGGAGTAAGAGCCTCGTGGACCACCAGGCCCAGCAACAGGAAGAGAAGTCCTCAGCTTCTGGGGAGTCCTTGCCCCAGATCCATCCCCCAACATACTGAGAACCTGACCTGCAGTTTCCATCCCAGACCCCCTGAAGAAGGGGAGGGGCTTAGGAAACCCTACTTTGTCCTGTACCATCAGTAAAGTTCACTATTACCCCCCCAAAAAATTTTTAAGTGATAAAACTTTAAGACATCTGAAACACCTGGCCAAAATAGCTCAATTGGTTGTAGCATTGTCTTGAAATGCAAGGGTGAAGGTTTGTTTTGTTTGTTTTTTAATCAGGAAGAGGACGGGAGGCAAAGACAGATTCCTGCAGTTTCCCTGACAGGGATACACCTGGCACAATCACTAGGGGAAGATGCTCTGCCCATCTGAGGCATTGCTCCATTGCTTAGCAATTGACCTCTTTTTAGCACCTGAGGCATAGGCCCAGGGAGCCGTCCTCCGCACTCATGGCAAACTTGCTCCAATCGAGACATTGCTGCAGGATGGGAAGAGAGAGAAAGAGAAGCAAGAGTGGAAGGGGTAGTAAGCAGATGGCACTTCTCTGTGCCCTGACTGGGAATCAAACACGGGGCATCAAAATGCCAGGCTCATGGTCTGCCAACCAGCCAGGACAAGGTTGCATGTTTGATCCCTGGTCATAGCACATATAGGAATCAACCAGTAAATGCAAAGATGGAAGAAACAACAAATAGATGTCTCTGTATCTCCTTGTCTCTCCCTACCCAGTCCCCTTCCCTCCCTTGCAGATAAATGACAAAAAGTTTTAAAATAAAAATTAGAAAGAAACAGGCCCTGGCCAGATAGCCTAGTTATTTAGTATTATCCCGATGCACAGAGGTTAGCAGTTCTATCCCTGGTCAGGACACACAATGATGTTACTTTCTCTCTCTAAAATCAATAAATAAAAAAATATAAAAAAGATACGGGAAAATTTCTCAACATGATAAGTTATGGGAAGATTTTAAAAAGGGCATGTAGGTACAGAAGATGGCAGCAGAGTAGGCAGACGCACAGACGTCCAGCTCTCACCACCAAACTGGAATACAAATCGATTTAGGAAAAATCAGCGTGAAAAAACAACTCTGGACTACAAGAACAGCTCTCAAAAACCAAGGAGCAAAGAAGAAGCCACAACAAACCTGGTAGAGAGCACCTGAATCTCCCCTGCTTACAGGAACAGAGGAGGGGTGAGGCTGAGAGCCCAGAGGGGATATCACTCTAGGGTAAAGAGCAGAAAATAATGCTCACAGTCACTTGCCTGGCGACCAGGGAGTGAGGTGTGTTGAAAGGACCAGCTTATCTTCCAAGTGGAAAGGGGAGAGAGAGGGACAGACAGTGAGGGGCTAAGGAATCAGGAGACGACCTAAAAAGCTGACTCAGGCCCTAGCTGGTTGGCTCAGTGGTAGAGCGTCGGCCTGGTGTGCGGAAGTCCCAGGTTCAATTCCCGACCAGGGCACACAGGAGAGGCGCCCATCTGCTTCTCCACCCCTCCCCCTCTCTTTCCTCTCTGTCTCTCTCTTCCCCTCCCACAGCCAAGGCTCCACTGGAGCAAAGTTGGCCCGGGCGCTGAGGATGGCTCCATGGCCTCTGCCTCTGGTGCTAGAGTGGCTCTGGTTGCAACAGAGTGACGCCCCGGATGGGCAGAGCATCACCCCCTGGTGGGCGTGCCGGGTTGATCCTGGTCAGGCGCGTGCGGGAGTCTGTCTGACTGCCTCCCCGTTTCCAGCTTCAGAAAAATACAAAAACACAAACACACAAAAAAGCTTACTCGTCCAGTACTGGAGGTGGCCATAGCTGGGGGAGGGACTGATCCTTTCACAAAACAAGGCTAAATTGCTTCCGGATCACAGATCTCCAGACATCTCTCCAGTTCCAATCAGCCCAACAAGACACAGCTGAAAACAAGAAATGGGGAGCAGAGGCAGTAACTCAGGTCTCCATGGAGATCTGAGATACACCTCTCCCTACTGAAGCTGAGAAAACACCCTGCCCCCAGAGAGATTAATTGGTAGAAGAGACCTTTAGAGTCGCAGGTTACACCTACTGCATTCCTGAATACAGTTTCAAGGAAGCCCCCTGCTGAGATCAGCAAACAAGACTATCACCTATTAAGAAAACAAACAAATCAAGACTTCAAAGCTGCCCAAATCCGAAAGTGGATTACAAATAATAGCTGATGCCAACCCAAGAAGATCTAGAAATAACACAATTGAAAACTGGAGGCAGACAACACCAAGCCTAGACTCAACCAACTCTACAAACAAAACATCCAAACACAGATAATGAGAAGACAAAGAAGTGCAATCCAAATGAAACCACAAGAGAAACCTTCAGGAGATGAACTGAGTGATATGGAAATAATCAAACTTCCAGATGCGGAGTTCAAAATAATGATTGTAAGGATGCTTAGGGATCTTAGAACAACAATGGATGGTCATTACGAACACCTAAATAAAAAAATAGCAAGTATAAAAAAGAATATTGAAATATTAAAAAGAATCAGTCGGAGATGACAAATACAATATCAGAAATGAAGACCACAATGGAAGGAATTAAAAACAGGATGGATAGAGCTGAGGATCGAATCAGCGAGTTGGAGGACAACTTGAATGAAGGCAAGAAAGCAGAGAAGAAAAATGAAAAGACTCAAGAAGTCTGAGAAAACTCTTAGAGAGCTCTGTGACAACATGAAGAGAAATAACATCCACATCATAGGGGTTCCTGAAGAAGAGGAGAAAGAACAAGGGATAGAGACTTTGTTCAAGCATATCATAGCTGAAAACTTCCCTCAATTAATGCAAGAGAAACTCTCACAAGTTCAGGAAGCACAGAGAACAACATTAAAGAGAAACCCAAAAAAACCTACACTAAAAAACATCATAATTAAAATACCAAAGCTAAGTGATAAAGAGAAAATATTAAAAGCTGCAAGAGAAAAAAAAGCTATCACCTACAAAGGAGCCCCCATAAGGATGACATCTGACTTCTCAACAGAAAAACTTGAGGCCAGAAGGGAATGGCAAGAAATATTCAAAGTAATGCAGAACAAGAACCTACAACCAAGACTACTTTATCCAGCAAGGCTATCATTTAAAATCAAAGGGGAAATAAAAAGCTTCCCAGACAAAAAAAAAAAACTCAAGGAATTCATTACAACCAAACCAATGCTGCATGAAATGTTAAGGGGCCTGTAGTAAACAGATCAAAGTGGGAAAAGAATATAGCAAAAAAAGAAGACAGCTTTAAAGAATAAAATGGCAATAAACAACTACATATCAATAATAACCTTAAATGTAAATGGATTAAATGATCCAATCAAAAGACATAAGGTAGCTGCATGGATAAGAAAACCTGTACATATGCTGTCTACAAGAGACACACACCTTAAAACAAAAGATGCACATAGATTGAAGATAAAAGGATGGAAAAAAACATGTCATGCAAATGCAAATGAAAAAAAAGCTGGGGTAGCAATACTTATATCAGACAAAATGGACTTTAAAACAAAGGCTATAGTAAGAGATAAAGAAGCTCACTACATAATGATAAAGGGAGCAATCCAACAGGAAGATATAACTATTATAAATATCTATGTACCAAATATAGGAGCACCTAAATATATAAAGCAGACTTTGATGGATATAAAGGGCAAGATCAACAGCAATACTATAATAGCAGGGGATTTCAGTACCCCACTAACATCACTAGATAGATTCTCAAGAAAGAAAATTAACAAAGAAACAGCAGACTTAAAGGACACACTAGATCAACTCGATTTAATAGATATCTTCAGAACCTTTCACCCTAAAGCAGCAGAATATATATTCTTTTCAAGTGCTCATGGTACATTCTCTAGGATAGACCACATGTTAGGGCACAAAAGTGCTCTCAACAAATTTAAGAAGACTGTAATCATATCAAGCACTTTCTCTGATCACGATGGCATGAAACTAGAAATGAACCACAACAGAAAAGCTCAAAAATTCTCAAACAAATGGAAGCAAAATAGCAGGTTGTTAAATAACGAATGAATTAAGAATGAGATCAAAGAAGAAATAGAAAAATTCCTAGAAACGAATGAAAATGAGCATACAACAACTCAAAATTTATGGGACACAGCAAAAGCAGTACTGAGAGGGAAGTTCATAGCACTACAGGCACACTTTAAGAAACTAGAAAAAGATCAAATAAACAACTTGACCCTGCATCTAAAAGAACTAGAAAAAGAACAGCAAGTAAAGTCCAGAGCTAGTAGAAGAAAGGAAATAATAAAGATCAGAGCAGAAATAAATGACATAGAGGCTAAAGAAACAATACAGAGGATCAATGAAACCAGGAGCTGGTTCTTTGAAAAGGTAAACAAGATCGATGAACCTTTAACTAGACTCACCAAGAAAAAAAGAGAGAGGACTCAAATAAATAAAATTAGAAGTGAGAGAGGAGAAATAACAACTGACACAACAGAAATACAAAATATTGTAAGAAAATACTATGAAGAACTGTATGCCAAAAAACTAGACAACCTAAATGAAATGGACAAATTCCTTCAAACATACAATCTTCCAAAAATCAGTCTGGAAGAATCAGAAAACCTAAACAGACTGATTACACCAAATGAGATTGAAACTGTTATCAAAAAACTCCCAACAAGGAAAAGTTCTGGAAGTCCTAGCCACAGCAATCAGACAAGAAGAAGAAATAAAAGGCATTCAAGTTGGAAAAGAAGAAGTAAAACTATCATTATTTGCAGATGATATGATATTGTATATAGAAAACCCTAAAGTCGCCTGACGAGGCAGTGGCGCAGTGGATAGAGCATTGGACTGGGATTTAAGAGGACCCACGTTTGAGACCCCGAGGTTGCCAGCTTGAGCGTGGGCTTGTCTGGTTTGAGCAAAGCTCACCAGCTTGACCCAAGGTCTCTGGCTCGAGCAAGGGGTTACTCGGTCTGCTGAAGGCCCACAGTCAAGGCACATATGAGAAAGCAATCAATGAACAACTAAGGTGTCACAACAAAAAAACCCCTGATGATTGATGCTTCTCATGTCTCTCTATTCCTGTCTATCCCTCTCTCCGACTCTCTCTCTCTCTCTCTGTCCCTGTAAAAAAATAAATAAAGAAAACCCTAAAGTCAGTAAAAAAAAAACAACTAAAAAACTACTGGACCTGATAAATGAATTTAGCAAAGTGGCAGGATATAAAATTAATACTCAGAAATCAGAGGCATTTTTATACATGAACAATGAACTGTCAGAAAGAGAAATTAAGGAAACAATCTCCTTCACTATTACAACCAAAAAAATAAAGTACCTATGAGTAAATTTAACCAAGGAGACTAAAGACTTGTACTTGGAAAATTATAAAACATTGATAAAAGAAATCAGGGAAGATACAAACAAGTGGAAGCATATACCATGCTCATGGTTAGGAAGAATAAACATCATTAAAATGTCTATATTCCCCAAAGCAATCTATAAATTCAACGCAATACCAATTAAAATACCAATGACATACTTCAAAGTTATAGATCACATATTCCAAAAATTTATATGGAACCAAAAAAGAACACAAATAGCCTCAGCAATCTTAAAAAAGAAGAATAAAGAGGGAGGTATCACACTTCCTGATATCTAGTTATACTACAAGGCCATTGTACTCAAAACAGCATGGTAGTGGCATAAGAACAGGCATATAGATCAATGCAACAGAACAGAGAACCCAGAAATAAACCCACAGCTCTATAGACAACTGATATTTGACAAAGGAGGTAAGAGCATACAATGGAGTAAAGACAGCCTCTTTAACAAATGGTGTTAGGAAAATTGGACAGCTACCTGCAAAAAAATGAAACTAGACCACCAGCTTATACCATTCACAAAAATAAACTCAAAATGGATAAAAGACTTAAATGTAAGCTGTGAAACCATAGCATCTTAGAAGAGAACATAGGCAGTAAGCTCTCCGACATCTCTCAGAGCAATATATTTGCTTATTTATCTCCACGGGGAAGTGAAATAAAAGACAGGATAAACAAATGGGACTATATCAAACTAAAAAATTTTTGCACAGCTAAAGACAATAAGAACAGAATAAAAAGACAAACTACACAATGGGAGAATATATTTGACAATACATCTGATAAGGGTTAATAACCAAAATTTATAAAGAACTTGTAAAACTCAACACCAGGAAGACAAACAATCCAATCAAAAAATGGGCAAAAGAGGCCCTGGCCGGTTGGCTCAGCGGTAGAGCGTTGGCCCAGCGTGCGGAGGACCCGGGTTCGATTCCGGCCAGGGCACACAGGAGAAGTGCCCATTTGCTTCTCCACCCCTCCGCCGCGCTTTCCCTCTCTGTCTCTCTCTTCCCCTCCCGCAGCCAAGGCTCCATTGGAGCAAAGATGGCCCGGGCGCTGGGGATGGCTCTGTGGCCTCTGCCCCAGGTGCTAGAGTGGCTCTGGTCGCAACATGGCGACGCCCAGGATGGGCAGAGCATCGCCCCCTGGTGGGCAGAGCGTCGCCCCTGGTGGGCGTGCCAGGTGGATCCCAGTCGGGCGCATGCGGGAGTCTGTCTGGCTGTCTCTCCCTGTTTCCAGCTTCAGAAAAATGAAAAAAAAAAAAAAATGGGCAAAAGAAATGAATAGACACTTCTCCAAAGAGGACATACAGATGGCCAATAGGCATATGAAAAATGCTCAACATCACTAATCATTAGAGAAATGCACATTAAAACCACAATGAAGTATCACCTCACACCAGTCAGAATGGCGCTCATCAACAGAACAACACAGAATAAGTGCTGGCAAGGATGTGGAAAAAAGGGAACCCTTCTGCACTGCTGTTGAGAATGCAGAATAGTGCAGCCACTGTGGAAAACAGTATGGAGATTCCTCAAAAAATTGAAAATCGAACTGCCTTTTGACCCAGCTATCCCACTTTTAGGAATATACCCCAAGAACACCATAGAACTGCTCCAAAAGGAGAAATGCGGCCCTGGTCGGTTGGCTCAGTGGTGGAGTGTCGGCCTGGCGTGCTTAAGTCCCGGGTTCGATTCCCGGCCAGGGCACACAGGAGAGGCGCCCATCTGCTTCTCCACCCCTCCCCCTCTCCTTCCTCTCTGCCTCTCTCTTTCCCTCCCGCAGCTGAGGCTCCATTGGAGCAAAAGATGGCCCCGGGCGCTGGGGATGGCTCCTTGGCCTCTGCCCCAGGCATTAGAGTGGCTCTGGTCGCGGCAGAGCAACGCCCCCTGGTGGGTGTGCCAGGTGGATCCCGGTCGGGCGCATGCGGGAGTCTGTCTGACTGCCTCCCCATTTCCAGCTTCAGAAAAATACAAAAAAAAAACAAAAACAAAAGGAGAAATGCACCCCCATGTTTATGGCAGCATTGTTCACAATAGCGAAGATCTGGAAACAGCCCAAGTGTCCGTCAGAGGACGAGTGGATTAAAAAGTTTTGGTACATATGTACTATGGAATACTACTCAGCCATAAGAAATGACGACATCGGATCATTTACAATAACATGGATGGACCTTGATAACATAATACGGAGTGAAATAAGCAAATCAGAAAAAAAAACTAAGAACTATATGAATCCATACATAGATGGGACATAAAAATGAGACTCAGAGATATGGTCAAGAATGTGATGGTAACAGGGGTGGGGGTGGGGGGGTGGGGAGGGGACGAGGAAGGAGAGAGGGGGTTGAGGGAGGGGAGGGGCACAAAGAAAACCAGATAGAAGGTGACAGAAGACAATTTGACTTTGGATGAGGGGTACAGAGCATAATCAAATGTCAAAATAATCTGGAGATGTTTTCTCTCAACATATGTACCCTGATTTATCAATGACACTGTATTAAATTTTATTTTAAAAAAAACTCAAAAAAAAAAAAAAAAAGGCCATGTAAACCACCCTATGAACTAATGGTCTGTAGCTGGAGGAAATTTAAAGGGTACAACTAGTATGGAAAACATTTCCATATCATGTATTTAGGTTGAAATTATAAACACACAAAGATACAGCATTTCCACCCTGATGTAAATGTTTAGACTATTTATTTCTTCCCATGCAACGCATGCCCCCCCCAAAGGGCACCACTGAAACAGGACTGCAAACAGTACAAGTACAGTTATCAGCAGGAACACCTGCCATGCACTCCAACCACGGCATGTTATGGTGCTATGGGAAAAATACAACCTTGACTATTTTAACATTTTTGAAGGATGATAAAAAAAGAAAATCACTTTTTTTTCTTTGTAGTGAGAGAAACAGACAGACAGGAAGGGAGAGAGATGAGAAGCATCAACTCGTAATTGCAGCACCTTACTAGTTCACTGATTGCTTTGTCGTATGTGCCTTGACCGGGGGTTCCAGCAGAGCAGTGACCTGATGCTCAAGCCAGTGACCTTGGGCTTAAGCAAAGGTCCCTGGGGTCATGTCTATGATCCCACACTCAAACTAGTGACCCTGTACTCAAGCCAGCGATCTCAGGGTTTCAAACCTGGATCCTCAGCCCCAGGTCGATGCTCTATCTATTGCGCCACTGCCTGCTCAGGCCATAAAGCACCTTTATTTGTGAAGCATGTGGGAATTCTTCTGTGACTTGCAACTCCAAAAATATTTACTGTGCAAGCAGTACAGAATACAGTTACCTGACATTTATTACACAACAAAAAAATAAAAAGAATAAAACCACCACATTCACATTAAGCAAAAGAAGCCTGACATAAAAATGCATGATGTATGATTAGTTCATACAGTTGAAATTAGGCAGAACTAAATAAACTATAAATATTAAGAATGATGCCTGACCTATGGTGATGCAGTGGATACAGCATCAGATTGGAAAGCAGAGGACCCAGGTTTGAAAGCCCCGACGTTGCCGGCTTGAGCACAAACTCATCCGGCTTGAGTGCGGGCTCACCAGCTTGGGCAAGGGTCGCTGGCTTGAGCGTATGATCATAGACATGACCCCATGGTTACTGGCTTGAGCAAGAGGTCATGTGCTCTGCTGTAGACCCCTGGGTCAAGGCACATATGAAAAAGCAATCAGTGAAGAACTAAGTAGCCCCAACGAAGAACTGATGCTTCTCATCTCTCTTCATTCCTGTCTGTCCCTCCTTGTCCCTCTCTCTGACTCTCTCATTGTCTGTCCAAAAAAAAAAAAAAAAAAAAAAGAATGAGTAAATGTATGATAAAACTATAAAGAAAATTCTTAAAGTGCTCAATATAGAGAGCACATGGTAATGACCTATGGGTGTCAGGATGCACTACAACTGAAATGGGACTCTCAGAACACCATTGGGGCACTGGCAGTGTTCTGTTTCCTGACCCAGGCAGTGATTATATTATTATACTTTACAGATGTAAAATATATCATATTTTATACATACCATAGTCATAGTCACATATATTGTATACTTATATACTGTTTTATACTTATGATATGTAATCAGGACACACATACATACACAGTATATGTAAATATTACTTATAACTAATTTATATATTAAATTAAAAACTCAGTGAAAGAACTCAACTATATTAAAAGCTTTTCTCTTAAAAAGATCAATAAAATATATGTCCTTGAATTGAAACAAGGCAACAGAAATTTTGGGCAAAAAAAGTGTTAGGGTTAAATTAGCCCCTGTAAAACTCATATTCACCTCACCCAAACATTTTATAAAGGTTGAGGTAATTTGCTTGATATCCTCTCTCCTAAAAGCTGCCTGGCCTTCACTTTGAAATGTAGCAAAAGTTTATCTTCCCAGGAATGTCTGAGAAAGCTTGCACTGGGGAGTGACCTGACCATTAGGGGAGTTTAAATCACAACAGTTGTTTGTAAAAGCCTAGTCACAGACTCAGCTCCCAGCTATTTCTGGGAGACTGACCTCTTGGCTGTCTTCAAAATTTACCAAGGATACCAGAAAGGACCACACTGACTAAGCCCATAAGCCAGAACAAAAAACAACAACAAAAAAAGAATTTGTGTCTCTGTGGCCTGCAGCAGAATTCCTAGTTAAGTCAGTAACTAAAACCACAAAAAAACCAATATTCTAATCTGAGCTTAACCTGGAAGAAAGACCCCATGCCAACAAATGGTTGCAACAACCCCTGGGCTTGCTCCCACAGCTCCGGGCTGACACGTTTCCTGGTCTCAGCTGGCTTGTATGCTTCCATCCAGGTGATTTTAAAATAAACTTTCCTTTTGGAACACACCAGTCTCATGATTTTGGTTCATCCCATGGTTTCTGCCTTTCATTCTGGTGTCAAAAACTGGAAGGGGTGTGTGTGCCAGAGACAAGTTGAGGATCTAAGCCCAGCCCCGGGAACGGTGAGGCGTGCTGCCCTGGGAGCAGTCTCGGGCTAAGCCCCAGATCCTGTCTCCCTTGCCCATGGAGTTGATGGCTTGGTTCCCCTGACCCTCCGGCTGCATCTCCTGAACCCACCAAGAAGGGAAACTCCTTTTCCCTGCATGGAGATGAACTGAAAACCGGACACAGGGATACCGCCCTCTCACTCTGCTTTGCCACATCCACTCCAGGCAACCATCACGTTTGGGTGAGTGAATCTAGTGGTTCTATAAGCGGGAACTTTCCAACCCCCTCCTGCATCTCTCATTCCACCATCCATTCCGAAAATACAATGTTGGTCAGAAAGGGTTCTAGGCATTTGCCTCCAGCTGGCCTGCCCTCCAGGGACACCTGGAAACCAGCCAGCCTCCATTTCCAGTGGGCCTAAGGCAGCGGGGATGCCTCCCTTGTTCGAACGCTCCTCACACCGTCCAGGACAGTCCGTTTCCTCCTGTAGACTGCTAGATGCTCACCCACCACCACACATAGGGAACTCTCAGTCAGCCATCCCCAAGACAGCCACTCTAGGCTGCCTCCTGAGAACATCAAAACCATTGGTTTTGAAGTGTAGAAAAGAAAGGCTCTCAACATGAATAATTTTTGGCAAATTTCTTTCTCTAAAGCAAAGAGATAAGCAGAACTTACTGAACAGACTTTCTATTCCTGGCCTGGAGGTCGGTCTCCCAGACTGTGGCCTTGGGCTAGCTTTGCAAAGTTGCAGGTGTATAGATAAACATTGTAAGAAAGCTTGTTTCACTGCTTTGTTTTACTGCTATGCTTTCTCCCCTTCCCATTCCTCAGTCAGTATGTAATTTTCCCTATAAAAGCCAACCTCAAACTGTGTTCAGAGCCACATTAATTTGAACGACTTAAGTTTCCATGAGGTCTAAGTAGTCAGCTAATTAAGGACTCCTAATACCTTAATTTGGCTAATTGATTGATTGTGTGGCAAAACGTTTGTTTCTCGTTCCGATTTAACAGTTTAGGCCAGGATCTTAGGCCAAATTGCCTTATTTTTTACTGCAACACAGCTTGGTCTCAATATGAACTGGACAATTCGTCCAAGTGGCTTGAAAACGGCAATTGTGATTTTAACATCCTGACTGACAATAGTTTCTGCTGGCGAAATGAGAAATAGTTCAAAATCTCCTGTGTACGGCCGTTCTTGCACTCAGGTCATGACCCCCTCTCTGTAATTCTTGCTCTCCCTCTCCAATACTCCTTCCTCCTTCAATCCTGAGACCTTCGGCTCCCTCTGGTCCTCAACCTCCTGATTCCCTGGATGCACCCTCGGAGCAACCAGAGCCCTGTCCCTCTTCAGTGTGGCTGCTGTCCCGCACCTCCTCCCAGATTCCCCTGCAGCTACAGCCGCTGACACCTTCTTCACCAGCGTGCACACACTCTTGGACGGTCTTCGGCCCTGCTCCCTTCCTTGTCTCAGCCCCCATCTTCGAGTGCCCTTTATGGAAGGTAGCTGGGGTCGAGGGCACTGCCCGAGTCCATGTCCCTTTTACCTTAACTGAGCTATTGCAGAGATATACCACCCTAGACCCCTGTAGCGCAGAAGGGCAACTAGTCCTTCACATGAATGTGAATTCCCAATTAGCACCCAACATCAGGCACAAGCTGCAAAAAGCAACAATAGAAAAGCAGCCCTCAAGCGCCCAACTGCGGAGTCTGGCTCAGCAATGCACTGGAACAAGCAGAAGGTGCCACAGAACACAAGAAGAGATTACATGAAAGGAAATTTAAAGATGGGAAAAGGGGACTCACAGCCTCAAGGACTGAGAGGCCTGACTTCAAGTTCCTCATTGTATTCATTGCAAAGCTCAAGGACAGAAGTAACTAAGTAACTTTCTTCTAAATAATCTTTTAATAACCGCCAAATCTGCATCTGCCTTGACGTGCAAGGGTCAAACGTTTCCTTCTGCAAACAGGCACTGGCCAGAACAGTGTTCTGTCCTGGCAGGACTTGGTGTTCCCAAGTCCGGAGCCTCATCTTCGCCATGGAAACATTGCAACCTCAGGCCATTTTCCCACACCCAATGAGACATTTTAAACCTGGCCTTGAAGGTCTCTAGCAATAGGAAAAAAAAAAGCCCCCAAACAGAAACTAGCTCCCTTTGAAGTGCTCATGACTGTCATTAATGGGACCCACAGACACAATCCTGGAGCACTGAGTGCAGTCCCAAAAGCAAAAATCATCCTATTAACACCCCGCCAGGTGCTTGCTGGGAGGCAATGACGCTCACCGGGCCAGCAGTGTCCTCATCCAGGCCAGGCCTCAAAGCCTGGCCCCTTTGCGGTGGGCCCCACTGGATGTTGGACGGGGACCAGACCTCTCTAGGTAAGACCCCACCCCTTCCCAGGCTGGCTGGCCCCTCCTTTCCGGAGCTGATAGGTCTCCCCAACAAAGAATGACAGTTCCTGGGGACAGATGCCCACTTCTGAGCCTTGGGCCAAACTTGGTGGTGGCAGCTAAGGCCATTTTTTCCTTATAAATACCGGGGCCACTTACTCTAATGGTGTGCAGTCTCTGCTGCGGGGATTGATGGCCAAATTTCCCCATCCGTGTTGACCATGCTCCTCTAATGCACACTAGGACCCCTCATTTGCTCACATACCCTTTTGTTTCTCCACTGCTGCCCCACTCGATACCAGAGCTGAAATATTCCCTCAAAACTAAATACCACCCTTACTTTCCTTAACCCCCGCCCCTGATTTGGCTCGGGCTTCTCTTCTGCCTCTCCTACAAAGCTCAGAGGAAAAATTCTCACCACCCCCTTTCCAGACAGTAAAACTCAGTGAAAAGGAAAAAAGGGGGCACTTTTAAAATCAAGCGGTGGCTAGGGAGCAAGCCCTCCCCTCCCCTCTGCTTGAATCCGGAAAGACTGCCAAGAATGAATTCTAACTTTACAAGGCCATTGTGCGGGGCTCGACTAGCTTGTCAAGTTTAGCTCAAAACCCCGAATTTTATTTTTCATCCAGAGTTCATAAAAGTATCAATCTAAAATTGCTAATGAATGACTTAGTCCTCACTAAAAGTTAGGGTTTTTAAAAATTGAAAATTCTGGTTAATTAGAAAAGAAACTATATGGTTTTAATGATAAAAGGTATAAGGTATGGAGTATGAAGGTACTTTTAAAAGAAAAATAAGTTTAAAAAGCTGGTTATTTCTGAATGGTGAAGGAGGTTTCTGTAAGTTGCAAAAGCTTTGTGTAGGTTAAGGTTTGTGCAGAGGGAAGAGTATAAGGTACTTTCAGAGACTACAATTAGGAACACATCACATATCATTTCACACTCTTTAGTACACAGGACAAGTCCCAATTTACTTAAATGGCAGTCATAGCCCAACTACATAGCCCAAATATAAACACTTCCAGATTTAAAATTCAGTATTAGCCTGGCTGAAACACACACTACCTGTTGGGACAAATAGCACAAAAGACAGCATCCACCCTCAACATACACTGAAATCTACATATAACTTATAGATCTCAACCCTCAAAAAGGTTGAAAAAATCAACTCTATTATCAAAACACATTTAACAAAGCTAAGCATAAAAACTCAAAAATCCTGGACCTCTCTCCTCCCTATAGCTCTAGTGAGGATTCGGGCAACCCCAATGGCCCCTACATCCCTTAGTCTTTTTAAACACCTGTATGAAGGCTTTTCCTGTTAGGAAACTTCCCTCCCACAGAAACCCCTCTAGGGGTCTATCTCCCAACTCTAAACCGTGTCAGACAACTTGTGAGGGAACATGCAGGTCAGGTCTGGCTATAATCACACACCAGGAATGCCCTCTGCTCCCTTCTTACCAAAGGATGGGTCCTACTGAAAGACAGGCATCCCCCCCACCATTACAGCCGAAATGGCAGAGCCCATACCAGGTACTACTCACTACCCCCACAGCTGGAAAACTGAAGGGACTGCCCACCTGGGCTCAGCTTTCTGGGCTAAAATGCATCCCCAAAAAACCCAGGTCACAAGGAAGAACTCTGTCTCACAATCCCAATGGACCCACAATATTCACCTTTCTCGCATTCCAGAAAAGCCAGCAGGTGAGTAACACCCCTTGTGCCTGTCCCCTTTCTGCTCCTCTATGTGACCCGGAGCTCAAAACTCCCCCCGCCCACTGCCTCAAAATATTCTCTCTGTTCTTTCTGCTGCACCTCTCCCATTAAGAGTTCCTATGCTCACATTCCTCTAGGATTCCTACCTAATGGAGTATTTAGATTCTCCTTGGGAAGCATTTTCCCAACTCCTAGATCCCAATTTTCTAGTCACTTTTCAATTTGGAGACCCCCAATTAGGAGTAAGCACCTTTATTCCTTTCTTCCTTCTCAGGAGTCTTAACAGTGTAAATTCTGACACCACGCTAAAGTCCTTTCTAACTCCTTTATATTTAGAACAAACTCTTAATCTCACATACTCCTTCCTAAATAAACAAAGCCGACATTAGCTCAGGGTTGCTGGCTCTGTCTCTCCCTGTCGTCCTCCGCCTACACTGCTGTTCCAGTACTTCTTGCTCAGTGGGACACCATTAAAACAACCCGAGCCTGCACAGAACAAAGGGGCACTAGTTTTTCTGAAGTGGCAAGATCCCTTCTTTTTTTTTTTTTTTTCTTTTCCATTTTTCTGAAGCTGGAAACAGGGAGAGACAGTCAGACAGACTCCCTCATGCGCCCGACCGGGATCCACCCGGCACGCCCACCAGGGGCGATGCTCTGCCCACCAGGGGGGCGTTGCTCTGCCCATCCTGGGCGTCGCCATCTTGCGACCAGAGCCACTCTAGCGCCTGAGGCAGAGGCCACAGAGCCATCCCCAGCGCCCGGGCCATCTTTGCTCCAATGGAGCCTTGGCTGCGGGAGGGGAAGAGAGAGACAGAGAGGAAAGCGCGGCGGAGGGGTGGAGAAGCAAATGGACGCTTCTCCTGTGTGCCCTGGCCGGGAATCGAACCCGGGTCCTCCGCACACTAGGCCGACGCTCTACCGCTGCAAGATCCCTTCTTCATAACTATGTAACTTCCCAAGCTTACCAAGCCTCCCTATGTTTCCAGACTAAGGTCAAAAGTTTAAAAACACACATTCCTAACTCTTCCCCTATAAAAGGGCCTGTTGTTCTACACACTCTCCTACTAAATCAAGTCAAGCCCCCTGTGCCTCCGCAGAACCTCAGGGAATGGTTTAGCTGGCCACCTGCCAGAAAGAGCACTGCAACTTCCAACCACACATTGGTCGTGACCGATAGACCACCAGGTGTTTCCTGAGGAAAACAGCCACTTCCTCCAACCAGTCGGGTTTCCCTCCTTTCCTACATTACAAGCCCCTTCTTTTAATTCCTCTTTTCCCCTTCCTCTCCCTTTTCCCCTGGATCACCTCCCACCCTGATGTCCCCCTCATTTTCACTGCACCCAACAAGCAACTACCCATCTCTCTCCCCTTATTGGAGCAGGAATAGCGTCTACATTATCAGTCTGCACAGCAGAACCCCAAGAAAGGAGCACACCTCCCTACCCTCTTTCTCACCTCCTCTCAATTCATCTCCCTCCCTGCCTGACACAATAGGGAATGTTGTTCCTCTGCCGGGAGGACGCTACCTTGGCCTTCCTACTACCTGGGCAGGAGCCTGTGCTTTGACATACCTCTCTCCCAATGGTGATGTAGCCCTCAACAACCAGTCTCTCCCCATTCCAGGGATTCACCAACTCCAGCACAGAAGGCCAGTGCAGCTCACCCCTCTCTTGGTAACTCTCAAAATAACTTCGGGAGTTGGGACATGCCGTGGGCCAGCCACAACGAGTATATTCAGGTCCCAAGTGGGAATGGTACGGAATTAGAGAAAATAGACTTAAAGAGTTAAAGAATATAAAAGATGGGTTCAGGAGGGCCCTGCAATTCCTGCTAGCAGTAAATACCACCATAGCAGGGAGCAAAACATGGCTGCCCCCAGAAACCGCTATTTCTTTCTTACAGGGCAATGTGGAAATTAGTATACAGTTTCCAAGGCAACTCAAGAACTCCACCACCAGCAGGAAGCAGCATGGAAGACAAGAGACCTTCAGCCCTTTTCCATAAACAACAAAAAGCTGGAATGTTAGGGGTAAATTAGCCCCTGAAAACTCATATTCACCTCAAGCTGCCTGGCTTTCACTTTGAAATGTAGCAAAAGTTTACCTTCCCAGGAATGTCTGGGAAAGCTTGCCTGGGGAGTGACCTGACCATTAGGGGAGTTTAAAATCACAACATTTGTTTGTAAAAGCCTAACCACAGACTCGGCTCCCAGCTATTTCTGAGAGACTGACCTCTTGGCTGTCTTCAAAATTTACCAAGGTCACCAGAAAGAACCTCACTGATTAAACCTTAAGCCAGAACAACAAAAAAAGAGAACCTGTGTCTCTGCAGCAGAATTCCCACGCTAAGTCAGTACCAAAGCCACAAAACCCACAATATGCTAATCTGAGTTAACCCGGTGCAAGGATCCCAGGGCAGCAAAGGCTTGTAACAACCCCTATATCTAAGGCTTGCTCCCGAGCTTGAGGCTGACACCTGTCTGCTGGTCTCCGACCGCTTGTATGCTCCCATCCAGCTGCTTTTTTATTTTTATTTATTTTTCTGTGACACAGAGGGACAGACAGGAAAAAAGAGAGATCAGAAGCATCAATTCTTTGTTGCGACACCTTAGTTGTTCATTGATTGCTTTCTCATATGTGCCTTGACTGGGGGCTCCAGCAGAGCAAGTGACTGACGCCTTGCTCAAGCCAGTGACATTGGTCTCAAGCCAGCAACCATGGGTCATGCCTATCATCCCATGCTGAAGCCAGTGACTCAAAGCTCAAGCTGGTGAGCCCGCACTCAAGCCTCGGTGTTTCAAACCTGGGTCATCTGCGTCCCAGTTTGATGCTCTATCCCAAGGGTCCCCAAACTACGGCCCGCGGGCCACATGTGGCCCCCTGAGGCCATTTATCTGACCCTCGCAGCACTCCCGGAAGGGGCATCTCTTTCATTGGTGGTCAATGAGAGGAGCATAGTTCCCATTGAAATACTGGTCAGTTTGTTGATTTAAATTTACTTGTTCTTTATTTTAAATATTGTATTTGTTCCCGTTTTGTTTTTTACTTTAAAATAAGATATGGGCAGTGTGCATAGGGATTTGTTCATAGTTTTTTTTTTATAGTCCGGCCCTCCAACGGTCTGAGGGACAGTGAACTGGCCCCCTGTGTAAAAAGTTTGGAGACCCCTGCTCTATCCACTGTGCCACCTCCTGGTCAGGCAAGGTGCTTTTAAAATAAACTTTCATTTCAGAAAACACCAGCCTCATATTTTCAATTTGTCTCGCAGTTTCTGCCTTTCACAATGTATATAAAAAATTAATGGCAGACACAAACTGATAGATATGTAAATTCCAAACTGCCCTCTTGATGTTCCGCTTATCTGTCAGACCTCACCCTTACTGGACTATTGACCCTGAGAAAGAAGAATTCCAAAAAGCTGACAAGCCGCCCCAAGGAGGGGCTCAGAACAAACCAGAACTTTTGATTCAACACCCAACATGCTCGAAGCCCCCCAAGGAGGAGCATTCCGGACATACCAGAACTTTTGCCTCAGTATCCCCTCAGGCTCTCCCGAACACTATATAACTCGCCCCTAGTCTGTAACCTGTGCTCTTCTCCCCCAGGAGAAGTGCCCCGCAGGGTTCCTTTCTTCCTTTCAATAAAGCCTGTTACTCTGGTCTTTCGGACTCCCATGAATTCTAACACAAACCACATTAAAATAACTAAAGAATACTATAATCCTGGCCAGGGCACATACAGAAACAAATCCATGTTTCTGTCTCTCTCCTTCTTCTCCCTCTTAAATTTAAAAAATAAAGAATATAAATATTTTTATGTCATTAAACTTGTAATCCCAGATGAATCATATTTTAGGATCCTACCCTCTAAAAACTGGTAACTGTAGACTCTGTGGCAGGTGAGTAATATGAGGAGGCATCAGGAAGGACACAGATGTCCACGACAAACCCACTTTCCTATTGTGTACTGGAGAGTGCAGTCACTGCTTGAGATAAGAAAAAGTGCAAACTGCAAAGTAAGAAAGATAACTAAATGTATATTCAGGAATTAGTTATTTAAAAGAGACTGTTGTCAAGTATTGTACTCTAATCCTTAGGTTATACAGAGACACCAAGTCCAAATAATTTTTCGAGGAGTTTATTAATTAGCTGGCTAGCTACATGGGGCACAATCCCAAATCATGTAGAAAGGCCCTACAACTCTGTGGCTGATTTTATAGACCAAATCACATACCGGTTGGAGTGAGTAAGGAAGGGCTCTTGATCCCTTTGTCTAGAGTGGTGTTTCCCAACGTGGGGTCCACGCCCCACAGGGGGGCAATTCGATAGTTAAGGGGGGCAATTTGAAAATGGACTCGACACGACTTTAACTCTTTCGCCCCGGGCCACTTAAATGCAATGCCAGATATCGGTGCCAAATTTAACAAAAAATGCAATTCTTAAATAATTGCGGTAAATAATAATTAAGTATAATTTCGTTTGACGAGACCAAAATATCAACTGGGTGATTGGCGTCAAGTAAACTTCGTCCTGGGTTCACAGCGGAGCGTGCTGTCTGCCGCGGGGAACCCCGGACGTTTTAAAAACTCGCTAAACAACGCAGTTATTCTCACCTAATTGGCCCATCGCAACTTCTGTAGTGTATCACATCATTCAGTTGGTGTTAATTTGAAATAAGTGTCAGTCAAAACTGTTGTAAAAGCTCGTTGATTTAATAAATATACATATATATTGTATAGATATAATTGGTATTTGATTTTATTTTGATCAATATTAAACTCTTTATTAAGTACTTCTTGCATCGGGGCTAGAAAGCAATAATATTTTATAAATATTATTGGGGCTATAATAGTGCATGCACGACAATTTTAATTTTAGAAGCATAACTTTCCAGAAAATTTTGTCAAGTGGAAAAAATATAGATACCTTTTGATTTGCAGTGGTAGTGTAGTAAATGTGTTATATACATTTAAATAAATATGAATTTTTAGTATACGTTTACTCTGTGTCACATTGAATATATTTTAACACATTATTTTAATATTAGTATTAATTTATCTTATTTTTATTATAGCCTATAGTAAAATGAGTGGTGCAAGCAAGAAAAAAACTCGTCAATATTCGGAGGAATATTTAAAATTTGGGTTCATACCCGCTGTTCACGATGAGCAGATTCCTTTTTGTCTTTTATGCCAGCAATGCTTGACCAACGAATCAATGAAACGAGGTCGTCTTGAGGCGCATTTGAAGGCGAAACATAGTGCTCATATTAATTCAGATTTGAGTTACTTTAAAACTTTAAAGAAAAATTTTGAAAAAAGAACAACATTAAAGTCTCTATTTACTGCTCATACTTCAACTAATAATCGTGTTCTTGAGGCTAGTTATCAAATTTCTTTATTCATTGCTAAAACTGGAGAAAATCACACTATAGGAGAGAATTTAATAAAACCGTCAATATCAGCATTTCTTAAGACGGTTCTTGAAAAAGATGGCAAGGATGTAAAAGCTATGCCACTCAGTGACAATACTGTTAGCAGAAGAATAGACGAAATGAGTGAGGATATTGAAAAACAACTTATTGAAAAGCTGAAAACAAGAAAATTCTCCTTGCAAATGGATGAATCAACGTTGAGAGACAGTGAGGCAGTATTGATAACTTACGTAAGATATATTGATAAAGGACATTTTGCTGAAGAAATGTTGTTCTGTAGAAGATTAGAAAGCACCACTACCTCCAAAGATATATATAAGCTAAAAAGCTACTTAGATGTCAATGATATACCAATGAAAAATATAACATCTTGTGCTGCAGATGGTGCTCCCAATATGATGGGCAAGAAAAAAGGCTGCTTAAAATTGATGAAAGATGCGAATCCAGAAATGATTCTTGCGCATTGTGTTATTGATAGGGAAAACTTGGTAGCTAAAAACATCTCGCCTGTTCTGAATGAAGTATTACATACAGTAATAAAGTGTGTTAATGCTATTAAAGCTAGTGCCAAATGTGAGCATCTTTTCAAGCTATTTTGTGAAGAACAAAATGAAGATCATGTAAGACTTTTACTTCATTCTGAAGTAAGATGGCTATCTAAAGGAAACTGTGAAAAGATTTATGGAACTGTTTGATACTCTTAGTGATTTTTTAAGCGACAAACCTGAAATGAAGTATCTGTTAACAATAGATGGTAAAGCATTTGTGAGTTATTTAGCCGATATCTTTGAAAAACTAAATATATTAAATAAGCAACTTCAAGGAACAAATAAAACTCTTGTCGATGCAAAAGCAAAGATATTTGGTTTCATTACCAATATTGAGTTATGTCAGAAACATATTAACAAAAAAAACTTTAAACAGTTTTATTGGCTCCAAAAATGTGAAATAACTGATACCGCTTTACTTGTTATTGTCAATCATTTGAATATTCTATCGGCTGATTTAAAAGAAAGATTTTCTGATTTAAAACAAATTGATTTTCCAACATGGATGATGCAGCCAATGTTAGTGGATTTGTCTGATATATCAAATATGCAGTATCAAGAAGAACTCGCAAAATTGCAAAATGATGAGTCAGTTAAAGCTTTATTTAATATCAAAGGAGCGATGGCATGGCTTTGTGAGGAAACAGAAATCAAATACCCAAATTCAACCAAATGTGCAAGAAAACTATTGCTACCGTTTCCATCTTCATTTTTAGCTGAATGTGGATTTAGTGCTGTAAATGATTTACTGGTAAAAAAAGAAATCAGCTGGATATAACACAACGTGGAGACTGGAGACTAAAGCTAACCAAATTGGAACCTAATATAAAATCTCTGTGCAGCAAGCATCAAGTGCAAAGATCACACTAAATTAAAATAATAAATTAATATAGAAAAAACTGTATTAAAATTATTTGGAATTTAAATTTCTGTTTTTCATTCTATGTTTTGAAATTTTACTTACTGTGTTTTGTTAAGAATTTCATAGTGATTTCTTCCTAGAACCTATCATTTATGTTTATTAAGTGAACAAATCAATTTTTTAATGTTAAAAATTATGTATGTTACATAGGGGGGGACATAAAAATTTTAGAAAGGTTAATGTGGGGCATAGCACAAAAAAGATTGGGAAACACTGGTCTAGAGGTATACTTTACTCTCATGACTTTAGGGTGAGTCCAAGTATAGGAATTCTTGATTAAGGTACAGAAACATTCTTTTCTAAAGGTTTTTAAGAAAAGAGAAATGAAGAGATTCTCAGAGAAGTTCAATCTTCCTTGCTCTGTAGTTAAATTATGACTTATCTGACCCAGTTGCCCCTGCAAGCCAGGAAGCTCTTGCATTCTTCTATTCCCCTTCTCCACAGAAAGGGGTTGGGGGGGGGGGGTAGAAGGCCGCACTTTTCCTCTTTAAAATAGCGTTGCTAATACCAAGTTTTACAGTTCCTTGGTACCTTATCACAAGACCAGGCATCTACTAAGCACATATTCACTTAAATAGGTAGAACAAAGTGCATGCACCATGTAACTAAATTCATTCCTATATTTTTTGTTTTAGTGAGAGAAAGAGAGAAAGACAGACAGGGACAGATAGAAAAAAAGGAATAGAGATGAGACGCATCAACTCGTAGTTGTACCTTGGTTTTCATTGATTGCTTTCACATATGTGCCTTGATCAGGAGGCTCCAGCTGAGCCAGTAACCCTGTGATAAGGTGCCAAGGAATTGCAAAAATTGTTAACATTAGTATTTTAAAAGGAAGAGTCAGGCCTTCTTACTCCTCTTCTCTGAAAAGAAAAAAAACCCAGAGAAAGAGATTAAAGGGGCAAAAGTTAGTTAGTAACTAATCATATAGTACTCTGGAAGGATAAAACTTTTCTGGAAACTCCTTCTTCCCCTTCCTGAAGATCCTTTAGAAGACAATGTATACATATCTTAAGTAAAAATTAAGATATGCTCACTGATTCTAACTCTTCCTCTCCTGGAATCCTGAGAGTGACTATACCTCTAAACAAAGGGATCACGAAACCACTCCCCTTATTGAAAAACCTGATTCTGTAACATTTTATATGCTTTCTAATAATCATCCCTCTTGAAATCCTTTATATGTATTAAAACTTATAAACTAAACAAGTAGGGACAACACTTTTAGCAAAAGTATTTTCATTTGGCCTCTCTCCTTATCCTAAGCTAACCATTTCGCTGTGGTGACAGGGATGCGGGGTAGACACTAGAAGATTTGGGAATATCTTTGCCGGGAATGTAAAATAATTATCACTACTGTGTTATCTTGTGGTGTAAGAATGCTTTTCCTGTTAATAGATCCTATAGATAGATGTTGCAAGCTTGTTAGTAACTGACTATTGTACCATGCTCCCTCCTTACCCACCCCAACCAGTACTTGATTTTGTATAAAAGAAGGTCTAGAACGGTACGAGGGCCTACATGATTTGGGATCGTGCCCTGTGTAGCTAGCTGGCTAATTAATAAATTCCTCAAAAATTCACTTGGGCCTGACCAGGCGGTGGCGCAGTGGATAGAGCGTCGGACTGGGATGCGGAAGTACCCAGGTTTGAGACCCCAGAGGTCGCGCGCGGGCTCATCTGGCTTGAGCAAAGAGCTCGCCAGCTTGGACCCAAGGTCGCTGGCTCCAGCAGGGGGTTACTCGGTCTGCTGAAGGCCCGCGGTCAAGGCACGTGTGAGAAAGCAATCAATGAACAACTAAGAAGTCGCAACGCGCAACGAGAAACTGATGATTGATGCTTCTCATCTCTCTCTGTCCCTGTCTATCTCTGCCTCTGTAAAAAAAAAAAAAAAAAAAAAAAAAATTCACTTGGACTTGGTTATGTAATTCGCGGATTTAATTGCAGCACTTTACAACCCCTTGCTCAAGACAGCGACCTTGGGCTCAACCTCATGACCTTGCAGTGGTCCCCAAACTTTTTACACAGGGAGCCAGTTCACTGTCCTTCAGACCCTTGGAGGGCCACCACATACATGCTCCTCTCACTGACCACCAATGAAAGAGGTGCCCCTTCCGAAATTGCGGCGGGGCCTTAGTTTGGGGACGCCTGCCTTAGGGTTTCTAACCTGTGTCCTCAGCATTCCAGATGGAAGCTCTGTCCACTGCACCCAACCACTGGTCAGGCTAAACTCATTTCATAGACACTCAATCACTAGCAGTGGGGTCCGTGCGGGGCATGGCCCTTCCCCCTCGCCAACACCATATGGAAGTATGGCCAGCAGCCATAGGAGTAGAAAATACAACCTGGTCCCCAGAAGTTCCCAGAAAGTGTTCTGAGGAAAAGTAAGACTTTCCCATATATAAACCAGAACTTTTCCTGCTATGTCCTCCCACCGACGTACAGAGGAGAAGGGAAGGAGCTGTTTGGGTGTGGTCCTTGTTTGCCCTAGGGCCTCCAGCAGGCTTCCCCAGTAACTAAGTAAGGAAGGAGCAGGAAGCATGAACTCCCATATGTGCCTTGACCAGGCAAGCCCAAGGTTTCTAACCGGCGACCACAGTGTTCCAGGTCGACGCTTTATCCCACTGCGCCACCACAGGTCAGGCCATGGATATTAAATAAAATGGAGATTATGTTATCAAAGAAGAAAGTGTGATTGTGGGTCAGGAAATAAGAAAAAGAGCCCAGTGCTACATATTAAAAGCTGAGAGCAAGTGTTGGCAAATATACTCTGCAAAGGAACAGATATATATATTTTTGATTTGAGGACCAAAAGTCTTGGTCCAAAGGACTCAGTTCTGCCGTTGCAGTGAGAAAGTGGCAACCAAAAGTGACCAATGGGTGCAGCTCTCCACTGCTTGCCCTGGGCTCTACCACCTTCTCTGAGGTTTATAGCAAAGCTATATTTCCCTCCACCCCAATAAGGGCATATCTGAACCAGAAAGTATGTACAAGAATTCTTACAGCAGCATTATTCATAACAGGCCAAAATGCAAACAACACAAGTTTAATTAACAGTTGGATAAACTGCCCTATACTCAAGCGGTGGAAGGCTATGGATTCCGTTTTGTCCCAAATGCAGAGGTTGAAACCTCATCCCAACCACCACCCTGGGGTCCAGGGCCTCCAAAGCTTCAGCCTCACGACACTCTCTGGACCACAGACACTGACCACACACCCTTATTATTCCCACAGCGGGACCAGCCACTCTCACATAAGGACCATCCTGACGAGAGAAAAGAAACCAGAAGAATGCAGGAGAGGGCCTGCAATGTCTGTGATCTTACACTGAAGCCAGTGATCTCTGCGTTTCGAACTGAAGGAGGAAGGGCTGACTGAGAAAGTTTGAAAACTAACAAACCACAGCTGTGGTTCTGGTTATCAGTTCCCTTTAATAAACTTGCAGCACCAGCAAGAAGAACAGATTATATGAATAGTCAAAGACAAACAGTTCAAAAAACTCTTGTCACATGCCTTCCCTCCTGGAAACACAAAAGTCACGTAGGTGCCAATAAATCCTCGATCAAGTTGTCTGGGTGTCTATTATCCTCCGTTTGCGGCTAATTCCTGCTACACTGTGACCCTTAAATCCCAAATTTGACCCTGATATCGCCATCATCTTAAATGCTTCCACCCGTTACATACAGAGTGACCGGCAAAGACCATGACAGTCGGGACACGGTAGCTGCTGTCTACGGACTTTTAGTCGCTATATGATCCTAAAGCTAATCAAACCAAATACAGGCAGTCACCTGCATCCTCCGAAATACCTGCGAGTTCCTTCCACACGACTCCTCCCAACCTCATCCCTCCAGGGTCCACACTGCACCACTTCCACCCTGAGATACCAGGTACCCTAGTAGAAACAAACCTTTCATGAAAAAAACTTTTCAGAAAACAAAAGGACAACTGCTCACTGGCCTGGTTTTCTGCAGCCCGCGTAAAGTCTGACCTTTACACTTCCGCAAACTAATCCGGGTCCTGGGAATGTCCCCCAAATTGATCGTCAGCCTACGGCAACTGACGAGGATCTGAAGCGCTGGAAGAAACGCGGGCGATTTCCCTCGCTCCGCTGGGAGGCGGTGTGTGACCGCCCGCTTGCTCGGCGAGCCGCATTGGAGGCCGCCATGTTGGGAGGCCTGACGCGTAAGTAGTAAAGCAGCCGTGTCGGAGCCTGTAACCTGGGGCGGTTGGAACGTCGGAAGATCCTCAAATTATTTTGTTTCACGGCACTTTGCTTTTGGGGAATACGAGTGTATTTTAAGAGACTGAAGTTTCCGGAGGCAAAGTACCCCGGGAGCTGAAGGCGCCCGGTGAGCTCGGTAAAAATGCCATATGGCTATAGTATTTTTAAAGTTAGTATTAAAAAACGATTAAAAAAATTTTTTTTTCTAGCCTGACCAGGCGGAGGGGCAGCGGATAGACCGTTGTACTGGGATGCCGAGGACCCAGGTTCGAGACCCTGAGGCCGCCAGCTTAAACGCAGGCTCATCTGGTTTCAGCAAAGCTCACCAGCTTGGACCCAGGGTCACTGGCTCGAGCAAGGGGCTACTCCGCCCGCGGTCAATGCACATATGAGAAACCAATTGATGAACAACTAAGGTGTCGCAACGAAAAACTGATAATTGATGCTTCTCATCTTCTGAGTACCTGTCTGTCCCTGTCTATCCCTCTCTCTGACTCTCTGTATCCTTGTAAAAAAAAAATTTTTTTTCCCCTAAATGTCCAGGAGTTCAAGTGTTAGTAAAACAGCAATGAACTCCTACAGAGAAAGGGTCATACATCCTGTCAAGGCACACAAACGGGAACTGCTAGCGGAGTTATTGGTGCACTAACTGGTTTTTAACAACAATAAAAGATTTGGGGAAGTGGGTGCCGTGAGGCGGCCATCACCAACCGGGAGAAAGAGCGGCAGCATGAGCTGAAGTCGCTGTGTCCGGGCCTGGCTCTGATAGTGAGACCAGCCACGTTTTGGGGCCAGTGAAAAAGGCCCAACCAGAGCTGAGAATCCAAAAATATCATGGTCTATTTCTTTTTAAGAAGGTCCCATGATAAGCTAATGCGGTACTGTCCTTTCAACAAAAGATGCTGGGATAATTGTGAATCTAGTGCCAGACAAATAAACTAAGACCCTAACTCCAGCCGTAAACAAGAATTCAGTAAAATAGATTCAGATCTAAGTATAAGAGGTTCAAGTATAAAACTTATCAAAGCAAATGGGAGAAATATTCAGGAACAGGTTACAAAAGCAAAGCATGAGAACTTGGAGCTTAGGCTTTAAGAGGGTGTCAGAACTCCACATGCTCCAGACAGAGCCACCCTGTGTAGCCCACATTAATGCATACTTTGTGTGTGTGTGTGTTTATATTATTTTAGAGAAAGAGACAGAGAGGTAGAAACAGAAACATCAATCTGTTTCAGTGTGTGCACTGACTAGGGATAGAACCAGTAACACTTGCACTTTGGAAAAATGCTCTAAGCCAGTGGTCCTCAACCTTTTTTGGGCCACGAACCAGCCATTAGGGTGGGACAGATGAATGTATCACTTGACCTAGACAAGCGTCAAGACTGAGTCTTAGACAAATGTAACAGAGGGAATCTGGTCATTTTTAAAAAATAAAACATTGTTCAGACTTAAATATAAATAAAACGGAAATAATGTAAGTTATTTATTCTTTCTCTGTGGACCGGTACCAAATGGCCCACGGACCCGTATGGTCCGCGGCCCGGGGGTTGGGGACCACTGCTCTAACCAACCAAGAGCCATACCTTTTTTTAAACCATAACTTTTAGATAACTCGAGTTAATGTCCTACTAGTTCACCTACAATTGTATTATACCCACTTAATATTACATATATACATAAAGACGTTGTAATATGGAAATATTTATGAGAAGGTAAAATTATCAATAGATAACGTTTTTCCTTGTTTTTTGGTTTTTTTTTTTTGTATTTTTCTGAAGCTGGAAATGGGGAGAGACAGTCAGACAGACTCCCGCATGCGCCCGACGGGGATCTACCCGGCACACCTACCAGGGGCTATGCTCTGCCCACCAGAGGGCGATGCTCTGCCCCTCCGGGGCTTCGCTCTTTTGCGACCAGAGCCACTCTAGCACCTGGGGCAGAGGCCAAGGAGCCATCCCCAGCGCCCAAGCCATCTTTGCTCCAATGGAGCCTTGGCTGCGGGAGGGGAAGAGAGAGACAGAGAGGAAGGAGGGGGGGTGGGGTGGAGAAGCAAATGGGCGCTTCTCCTGTGCCCTGGCCGGGAATCAAACCTGGGTCCCCCGCACGCCAGGCCGATGCTCTACCACTGAGCCAACCGGCCAGGGCTCCATTTTTTTCTTTTAATTAGCAAGAGAGACAGACGGAGATAATTGTGTCGGTAGAGTTGTTCATTGATTGCTTTCTCATACGAACCTTGTCAAGTAGGGGAGCCTCCAGTGGAGCCAGTGAATTCTTGCACGTGCCAGCGACCATGGGATAATGTTAATGATGGTGTGGACTCACGCCAGCAACACTGTGCTCAAGCTGGTGAGCCTGCACACAAGCCAGATGAGCCCATGCACAAGCCAATGACCTCGGGGTTTTAACCTGGGACCTCAGCTCAATCCACTGAGCCACCACCTATCTGGCGGTCATTTTTTTTCTCTTAGTTCTATTGAGATTTAATTCACATATATTAAAACTATTCTTAAACTTTAAATTTTTTCATATTTATGTGAAAATCACTACATACTACTATAAAGAATTCACATATACCTTCATTAAACTTCTGATCATGTGAACATTTTATACAACCATGGTACATTTGTCAAATTGAGAAATTCATGTTGTTATAATCTGCAACTAAATCACAGATTTTACTCTGATTTCACAAGTTTTTCCACTGTCGTCCTTTTTCTGTTGCAGTATGTACCTACAATACGATTAATATTTGTTTTACAATTATTTTTTACACTTCATGTTTCCTTGATTTTCTCTATTCTGTGACCATTTCTTTTTTTCTCATTTATGTTGTCAATTAATTTAAGACATACTCATGAGGTATTTTGTATATTAATCCATCTTTTGGGTTGTACTAAGTTTGTCACATTAAAGAGTGGAAATGCATTTTGGAAAAGATACCTCAGAATTGAAGTCTTTATCACAATTAACTAGGGGTACAAAATATAAAAGCGTCTCACAGCTAATCTCCTGGAAAAGGTAATATTTGCCAGGTTTCTACACTTAATATATAGCAAGAACGATTTTGACGAAAACAACCACGGTACAGGGCCCCCATCAAAAGATTTCAACAATTATATGTAGTTTCAGTATGGATAGTACTTGTAAAACCATAAACGTACATATAAATGGAGCAGAATAGAGATCCCATAAAAAGACCTGCACAAATCATATACACTCAGTTGTTTGTTGCCGGGGTCCAGCCCCGGGGGGAGGATCCAGGGGTCCCACAGGAAGAGACGGCGTCGGCGAAAATGGAGCGAGAGAGCCGAATTCTTTTCTTTCTCTTTATTCTCTGGTTAGCATTTACTGCCAGGCATCTCTCTCAATGGCTGGTCTAACATTACTTTTTATGCACACACACTAAGTTACAATCACATGGTATTTTGAATACATCATTGTTTTAGTTTCACTATGGTTACATATTTTTAGATAACAGTTAATTCATATTTATAAGCTACAAGTCAGGTGGTAAGTCATTCAAAGTACAGTTATACAATAACTTGAATAGTAATAATATCGGTACAAACTTCTAAAAGATTAGTACTAATTAATAACTCTATTTTACTGTTGTTGTGAGTCAAGGGCGCAGAAAGAGATAGCAGACGAAATCATCAAGGACTAGCAAAGGACCACCGCTTGCTCAGGCAAATGGCCTTGAGTTCATGCAGTGTCCTAATTCTTTTCTCACAAGACTACAAAAGGCTTGCTATTAAGAAACTGACATAGTATAAAGAGTAATTTTTTACTTAGAGATACATAGAGTGCACCTGCAAGATAGCTAGTAGCAACATAATATCAGAAGACATTAGTTGCTATTGCTGCTATGAATCCCACCACATTTCTCTCCTTATTCTTGGAAAATACAAAAATCTCATGAGAATGTTTTACTGAGAAAAGCCCAGCAACTGTCTTCAGTGACAAAACAAGTCTTTTAACAAAACATTCTTTACTTGCCAGCTGCACTCCTATCCAAGGCCACGCAACAGGCCACTCTACAACACTTTACCTAAGATTCTAATGTCTAGTTAAACTTTATTCATTTACTATATTCATATACTAGCTAAGTTCTAACTATATTCTTTCTAACATGATTAATAAGAAGAAGTTCTCCTACAAACTTAACCCTTTATGAGGGATATCATGGCCAGCCTCTTATGTTTATGAGCCTAGTTCAAGGGGCTTACAGGCTTTTCTGTGCAACTTACACCTTCTGTCTCATTTCCAAAGAAATTACTACAAATCTACAGGGAAAGCATGGTACTATTATCCCTGTGCCATAAATAACAGCACACACCCAGAAAAGGGGGGAATATAAGGCCAGATTAATTCAAAAGATTAAAGGGGGAAGTGTCGTTGTGCCTTTCCTTGCGGTGACTTTGTCAACCCGCAGCTGTTGGTCTTTACTGCGGTGACTCTATCTTCTTTTGCTGTGACTTTGTCAACCAGCAGTTGTGGATCTTCTCCTGCTGTGACCTAGTTAGCCAGCATTAGTGAATCGGCTCCCGACAGTTTGTGAAAGGTAATAAGGCTTCAATGGTGTAAAAACCAACAAATGATGCTGGAACACTTAGAGGACCATTGGCATGTGACTGACTGACTGAATGAATGAATAAATACATGGAATCTCAACACACTCATCAAAGAAGTTTTTATCTGATAAAAGACTAGTATCCACATCATAGAATTCCTAAAAGTCCACAATCCTAAAAAACATGAAAAGATCTTGAGCAGACATTTCCAAAGATAAGGAGATGGCAAATGAGCATATCAAAGGTGGTCAAAATCATTTGTTCTTGGAAAATTACAATTTATCACAGTGATGTAGTTGATGCAAGTACCCAGCTATTAGAATTCCTGAAATTTTTATTATGTCAGGTGATATCCTAACACCTGAGTCAAAGGCCATGGAGCCATCCTCAGAGCACAGGGCCAACTCGCTCAACTTTTAATCAATGAGAGTATCTTTCCACATTTGAGTACATGCAAATGAAGTCTTTTCTGACAGATTGGTGATATTCCATGATGTATATCTTTAAAAAAAAAATAGAAACACACACAGGAAGACAGACAGGAACAGACATGAAGGGACAGAAATGAAAAGCATCAACTCATTTTTGTGGCACTTTAGTTGATATTTGATTTTTTTTATCATACATGATTTGACTGGGGGGCTCCGGCTGACCTAGTGACCCAATGCTCAAGGCCAGTGTCCTTGGGTTTAAGCTAGAGACCTTGAGGTCATGTGTATTATCCCACGCTCAAGCTGGGTTGGGGCTTTAATCCAATGATCAAGAGGTCATGTCTATGATTCCATGCTCAAACCGGTGACTTCGTGATCAGCTGGTGATCCTGAACTCATGCTGGCAACCTAGGGTATTTGCACCTGGGTCCTCAGCATCCCAGCTCAACACTTTATCGACTCTACCAACAACACCTTGTCAAGCCATAAGGCTATCTTCTTAAAGCCTTTACCACAATGCCTGACCTGTGAGGTATAGTAGTGTTGACCTGGAAAGTTGAGGTACTGCTTTGAAATACCAGGTGTACCTGATCAAGGAACATATGAGAAACAACTTCGAGAAGTTGGTGCTTCTTGCTCCACTCCTACACTGCTCTTATCTCTAGTTCAAATCAATATTTTTTAAAAAGAAGGCTTCACGATAATCACTGCATCTGTATAGCTTCTCTGTGTCAGTTTGCATACATATACTGTACCTATAATACTCTTCATGGAGAAGCCTTTTCCCTCTCACTGCTTATTCACGGTTTCACTAGGACTAAACTTACTGATACACAGTGAGAAGACTCTTCTTGGCAAAACCTTTCCCACATACACTGCATACATAGAACTTTTATCCCACATGAGTCCTTTGATGTAAAATCAGTTGATTCTTCACTCGGAAGCCTTTTCCACAGTCACTGCATACAAACGGCTTCTCTCCTGTATGAATCATTTCATGTACAGTCAGGTTGTTCTTCACTCGAAAGCCATTCCCACATACACTACATACATATGGCTTCTCTCCGGTGTGAGTGCTTTGATGTCTAATCAGTCTGCACTTCGCTGGAAAGCCTTTCCCACATTCATTGCATACATATGGCTTTTCTCCCGTATGAATCCTTTGATGTACAGTCAGTTGGCTCTTCACTCGAAAGCTTTTTCCACATTCACTGCATACATATGGCTTCTCTCCTGTGTGACTCCTTTGATGTACAGTTAGTTGGCTCTTCACTCGAAAGCCTTTTCCACATTCACTGCATACGTATGGTTTTTCTCCTGTGTGAGTTCTCTGATGTACAACCAGACTACTCTTCAGAGTATAGCCTTTCCCACATTCATTGCATATACACGGTGTCTCTTTAGAATGAGTTTGCTGATGTACAGTGAGCACTTTCTTCATGCTGAAGCCTTTCCCACATATACCACATACAAAGGGCTTCTCTCCTGTATGAGTCCGTTGATGTACAAGTAGCTTGCTCTTTACTAGAAAGCCTTTCCCACAATCACTGCATATGTATGGTTTCTCTCCGGTGTGAGTTTGTTGGTGTAAAAACAGCCTACTCCTCAACTTAAAGCCTTTGCCACATTCAGTGCATATATACGGTTTCTCTGAAGAATGACTTCGCTGATGTATATTGAGAGTTACCTTCATCCTGAAGCCTTTCCCACACACACTACATACATAGGGTTTCTCTCCTGAATGAGTTTCCTGATGATTAATGAGGCTGTACCTCACTGAAAAGCCTTTTCCACATTGACTGCATCTATACAATTTCTCTCCTGTATGAGTTCGATGATGAGCAATAAGCTGATTCTTCTGAATGAAGCTTTTCCCACATTCACTGCATTTATAAGGTTTCTCTCCTGTATGAATTTTCTGATGTTTATGGAGATTATGCTTTGTAGAGAAGGTCTTCTCACATAGATTGCATCCATGGGGTTTCTCGCCTGTATGAGTTCGCTGATGAGCAATAAGACTACTCCTCTCAATGAAGCTTTTCCCACATTCACTGCATGTATAAGGTTTCTCTCCTTTATGAGTTTTCTGATGTTTATGGAGATTAGACTTTGTAGAAAAGGTCTTCTCACATAGACTGCATCCATGGGGTTTCCCTCTTGAATGAATTTCCTGATGAATAATGAGGCTGTACCTCATTGAAAAGCCTTTTCCACATACACTGCATCTATACAATTTCTCTCCTGTATGAGTTCGCTGATGAGCAATAAGATGACTCTTCCTGAGGAAGCCTTTTCCACATTCACTGCATTTATGAGGTTTCTCTCCTGTATGAGTTTTCTGATGTTTATGGAGATTAGACTTTGTAGCAAAGGTCTTCTCACACAGACTGCATCCATAGGGTTTCTCTCCTGAATGAGTTTCCTGATGAATAATGAGATTGTACCTCTTTGAAAAGCCTTTTCCACATTCACTGCATCTATACAATTTCTCTCCTGTATGAGTTCGCTGATGAGCAATAAGACGACTCTCCTCGATGAAGCCTTTCCCACATTCACTGCATTTGTAAGGTTTCTCTCCTGTATGAATTTTCTGATGCTTATGGAGATCAGACTTTGTAGAAAAGGTCTTCTCATATAGACTGCATCCATGGGGTTTCTCTCCTGTATGAGTTTGATGATGAGCAATAAGAAGACTCTTCCTGAGGAAGCCTTTTCCACATTCACTGCATTTATATGGTTTCTCTCCTGTATGAGTTTTCTGATGTTCAGTAAAACTGGACTGTCTGGTGAAGGCATTCTCACACAGACTGTATCCGTATGGTTTCCCTCCAATATCAATTCTCTGATAATCAGTGAGCTGAGCCATATTGATGAAGGCATTCTCACATTCAGTGCTCGTGTGGGCTTTCTCAACACTGTGAGTTCTCTGTTGGGGAATGACCTGGGACTTGTTTTCGATGGACTTGGTACTGGGATGCAACCTAATTTCAGTGCAGAATAGTTCATGGTTACCATGCAGAATGGACGTCCCATCTCCATTTAAGTAAACAGAGTTCTTTAATTTAAAACTTCTGGTTTGGTTTTCAAAACTTAATTTTGATTTTAAGGGTTTTTCGCATATCTCCAACATTTCACAGTTCTTCCTCAATAGGAAACAGCTTTCACTCTGATTTACAATATTTGCAAACATATCATGTTCACAGCATTCTTCCCCACTTTTATCAATGCTTGGAGCTTGAAAGTGACTCTGCAGAGGCTCATTAACTTCCCTGAGTTCTAGGAAAGAAAACAACAGTGAATCATTCTGTAGCCTTTCATAATCTTAGTTTGAAATAAAAGTCTTTACCAAATGCCTCTGTGTAAAGTAACTATTTAGTGATAAAGCTTTAGTGTTATTCAAATAAGAAATATATTTATGGACTCGACCAGAGTTCTAGACACTGAGCCTGTATAACACTTGCAATTTTCTATGTGATAAAAGCATATTTTGTTTTAAAGAAAAAAACATTTTTCTTTTTTACTTCCTTTATTTTTCCTGAGAGAGAAGAAGTGATAATGAGGCAGACTTTCACATGTGTCCTGACGAGGATCCACCTGGCAACCACATCTGGGGCCAATAATCAAGTACCAAGCTATTTTTAGCACTTGAAGTGAACACAACCCAACCAAGTCATCTTCAGTGCCAGGTACCATGGTGCAACACATCTAACCATTGGCTGTAGGAGGAAAAGAGGGAGAGAAAGGGGAGAGAAGCAGATGTTTCCTTCTTCTGTGTGCCCTGACTAGGAACCAAACCTGGGACATGTATACACTGGGCCAATTCTCTATCCACTGAGCCACCTGCCAGGGCCAACAAGAACTCTTTCAATAACTACTGAGTTCATGCTGGTAAAGTTACTTATCACAGGATTCCTACATAGTGTCTGGATGCAGTTGGGCAAAATAAATGACTTCCTAAAGCTCTTCTCTTGCTAGGAAAATGTGCTCACCCGATGTGTTTTTCAAGTTCTTCAACCAGCCATGCGATCCTAAAAAATCAAACAGGCAACCAACTATCAGCACCCGCATGGACTCCAAGGCTAAACATAGTGCCAACCTGGGTGCAACCAGAATACAGAGTATGCTACTCTGACAAGAACAAATGAGATTGCAAGACACAGAATATCTAGACACTTGTCTTTGTAATGGGCTAAATGAAGACAAGGTGGACGTTATCCATGGTGGGAGAGATGAAGATGAGACATTGGAAATCTGTGGACAACCTTGCATTTCAACCCCAAAGATTAACACAAAACCCCTAAAAAATGCCTTCAGGTGATTAAATATTTAGTGACAATTGTATGTGTTGCAGAATAAGAAATGTATTTGGGCCTGACCTGTGGTGGCGCAGTGGATAAAGCGTCGACCTAGAAATGCTGAGGTCGCCGGTTTGAAACCCTGGGCTTGCCTGGTCAAGGCACATATGGGAGTTGATGCTTCCAGCTCCTCCCCCCTGTCTCTCTCTCCTCTCTCTCTGTCTCTCTCTCCCCCTCTCTCTCCTCTCTAAAAAAAAAAAATGAATAAATAAAATAAAATTAAAATTAAAAAAAAAAAAAAAAAAAAAAGACGTTATTTAAAAAAAAAAAAAAAAAAATGTATTTGGGCCCTGGCCGGTTGGCTCAGTGGTAGAGCGTCATCCTGGTGTGCAGGAGTCCCGAGTTCGATTCCTGGCCAGGGCACACAGGAGAAGCACCCATCCGCTTCTCCAAGCCTCCCCCTCACCGTCCTCTCTGTTTCTCTCTTCCCCTCCCGCAGCCAAGGCTCCACTGGAACAAGGTTGGCCCCGGCACTGGGGATGGCTCTGTGGCCCCTCCGTCAGGTGCTAGAATGGCTCGGGTTGCGGCAAAACATCGCCCCCTGGTGGGCATGCCTGGTGGATCCCGGTCAGGCGTGTGCGGGAGTCTGTCTGACTGCCTCCCCATTTCCAGCTTCAGAAAAATAAAACATTTTTTTTAAAAAGAAATGTATTTGGTCTTTGTCCAGTTGTTGATACTGAGTTTGTAAAACTCTCATAATCTACTAAGTGAGAGTATCTTTCATTTGACATAAAAGAACTCTTTCAAAAGACAGAGTTTATGCTAATGAAGAGACTGAGCACAGGGTTCCTACATGGCCTCAGGATGCAGTTAGTTACCATAAGATCCAATTGAGTGAAAGGTTTACTTTGAGACCCACCAACTGTCCTCTTGGAAAGAAGCAATGGCTTAGAGTTTAAAGCTCTATAAAAATGATTATTCATATCCAATCAGTTTCTGGGATAGTGAACACATTCATGTGCCTGCTCTATGGTTCACCTCAGTTCCATGGGCAGAGAGGTGCCTATATTTAGGAATTCTTCAGACCTTGTCCTATATACCAATTCACCTGTCTCTTTTATAATAAATGAGTAAAAATTAGTATTTCTCTGAGTTCTGTAATCTGCTCTAGCAAATTAACTGAATCCAAGGAAGGACTCATGAGAACCTCCAATTGTAGCCAGTTGGTCAGAAGCGCACATTACAATCTGGACATAAAAACTGACATCAGAAGTAGAGGAAGTCTTGTGGAACTGAACTCTTACCTTGTAGGTTCTGACACAAATTCCAGGCAGATAGTGTTAGAATTTAATTAATTTATAAGATACCCACTTTAGTAACTCTAGGGGTAGAAACCTAAAGCAAAGAAATAAAGGCCTGATATCAGTCTGTGAAAGATAGTAAAGAAGCATGGAGACCTAAGTGGTACAGGATGCCAGAAAATACGGGCCAGCGCAAAAGTACGTTTTCTCTTGTTCATATGAGAAACAATAGAATAAGTAACAATATAAGAATAACTTCTGGGTACTAGCCAAATGGCTAAATGGTAGAGCAACAGCCTGGAGTTGGATGTCCTGGGTCAGATTTTGTCAGGGTACACAGGAGAAATGCTCGTCCGCCTCTTCACCCCAACCCCTTTTTTCGTTCTCTCTCATCCCCTCCTGTAGCCATAGTTTGATTGGAATGAGTTGTTCCCAGGAGCTGAGGATGGCTCTATGGCCTCTCCTAAGGTGCTAAAGTAGCTCAGCTGACGAGCAACATTGCAATGGCCCCAGATGGACAGAGCAACACAGGGGGCATGGATCCAGGTAGGGGGGCATGTGGGGGTCTGTCTCTCTGCATCCCCACCTCAGTTAATAATAAAAAATGAAAATAAAGGTTACGTGACTTGAGCCACTGAGTAGGTCAAATGCCTATTAGTAAAATGAGGAAAATCACTGAAGTCCAGAATAAGTAAAATCTGTAGTTCATTGTGAAACAAAGTTTAAGATTATTATTGCACAGCCAAGTACAAAGGAAGAAACCAAGGGAACATGTACATCTTAAATAAGGTTTTATCTGAAACAGTAGCATGGATCTCATTGACATATAGAAAGCAAGATTACTAAATAATACAGTGTTTCAAAACATGTAGAATAAAAGGTGAGGCACATGGTTCTGGAATTCAGTAAAGCAACCAGAGAGCACCAAACACTGAGCAGTGTGATCAGGTGCACTCGCAGAGCCAGGTGGACAGAACAAATACGTGGTGAGAACGGGTGTGGACCCTCAGCATCTGATTTCCAGGGAAGTGTAACAGACTGAGGAGGGTTATGGTATTCCAACCACGTGCCATTCTTCTTCATTCTGCCGACACCCTAACCCTATCAAAGCACTAATCCCCAAGCTGAACAAGAGATCCTGAAATCAAGTCACTAACGGTCTTCCTGGAACACAATGCCCTTCTTATGTTCTTACATCAAGAGGGAGGATGACATGCAGTCAAGCGCTAACTCAGCAGGCACGGACCCACCATCTGCGCACATTCCAAAGAGAAGACTGGCCCTGAGTCATTACTGGTGAATAACCTGTGACTCCCTGAGATATCCTGCCCGATGGATGTGTCTTTTTTTGTGTGTGTATTTTTCCAAAGTTAGAAGTGCGGAGGCAGACACACTCCCCCATGCATCCAATTGTTATCCACACAGCATGTCCACCAGGGGGCAATGCTATGCCCATTAGGGCCTTGCTCCACTGTGGAAGGAGCCCTTCTAGCACCTGAGGCGGAGGCCATGGAGCCATTCTCAGAGCCTGGGCAATCTTTGCTCCCATGGAGCCTTAGCTGCCAGAGGGGAAGAGAGAGACAGAGAGAAATAAGAGGGAGAGGGGTGGAGAAGCAGATGGGCACTTCTCCTGTGTGCCTTGACCAGGAATCGAAACAAGGACTTCCACATGCCAGGCCGACGCTCTACCACTGAGAAATTAAGCCATACCAGACAGTGTATGTGAACAATGTAATTTATGGTGGATGCCTGCTTTGGTGTGCCCAAGGTTTGGTACAACACTGTAACCTTTTCACTTTGGGGGCTAGACAGCCCAGCTGGGTCAGCTTCTCTGGTTGGCAATCCTTCACACATGGTATCAATCAGAAAAGTTTTTCAGACAATAAACATGTCTTATCTGTTTCCCTGGGTCAGGAGTCCAAGCATATACCCCTTTGTCTAATTGAGTCCTCTTCTCAGGGTTTCAAAACTGCGTGAAGATGTCAGATAGGCCTTGTGAACTCATCCGGAGCTGGGACCTCTTCCATATTCACTGGTTGTTGGCAGAATTCAATTCCTGTGATTGTAGGACTAAGGTCCTCGACTACCAGAGGCGGCATGCTATTTCCTGATGGGTGACATTCTCCACCAGGCATGGTAACAGGGGAGCACCTGCTATGACTTTTGTTCCTGTCTCTTAACTACAGACACTTTGAAATGGCTCTCTTCATTAGCTCAGGGAATTTAGGACTTTGCACATCACTCTTAAATTTTGTCCCATACATCTTTTATATTTGAAATTTAATCTGCAGCGTTCTGTTGTCACAAATTGTAACCGGGATTATAACAGCACACTCTCTTCCCTCATAATGTCTACCTTCTAAACAATAGGTAAGGTGGCTCATTTTTCCCCCTTCTTTTTCCAAGTGAGAGGAGGGGAGATAGAGACATACTCCTGCATGCACCTTGACCAGGATCCACTTGGCATCCTTGTGCGAGCCAATGCTTTGCCCATTTGGGGCCACAATCGCAACAGTGGCATTTTTTAGTGCCTGAGATGAAGGTTCCATGGAACCATCCTCAGAGCCCGAGGCCCATGCACTGGAACCAATCAATCGATGGCTGCAGGAGGGGGAGAGAGAGAAAATGGGGAGAGGTGGAGAAGCAGGTGGTCGCTTTTCTTGTGTACCCTCACTAAGCATCAAACCTAAGACATCCTCAGGCTGGGCCGACGCTCTAGCATTGAGCCAACTGGCCAGAGCCAAGGTAATTCAATTTTAAAATTACTTAAATAATGCCAGTCTTCTACTCAAAAGTTCCTACTGGTTTCTCAAATCATTTGTAATGAATGCAAGGATTTAAATAGCCTTGATAAGTGACGTGTGACCACTTATCAAGTATCTCAGAACTCCCTGCTGCCACCTCATTGTCCTTGTCTCCCGTCATTTCCTCCCTTCCTAATTATGCAATATCCAGACAAGGTTTCTGAGAGTTCCTCAAACACATTCAGGTTCAGCTCTTTGAACCCCCCCACCATAGTCATATTTGGAAAACTCTGGGAGCTGACTCACAACCCTGAGGTCGCTGACATGAGTGTGGGCTTATCAGCTTGAGTACAGGATTGCTGGCTTAGTCTCAGATCACTGACATGATCCCATGGTCACTGGCTTGAAGCCCATGGTTTCTGGCTTGAACAAGAGCTCACTAGCTTTCATGGAGCCCCTATCAAGGCACGTGTGAGAAGCAATCAGTGAACAGCTAAAGTGCCACAATTACGAGTTCATGCTTCTCATCTCGTTCCCTTCCTATCTTCCTCTCTTTCTCCCTTTAAAAAAAAAAAAAAAGCCTTACTGAAGAGCCACACCCACTCCTGAAAGTACAATTCTGGCAAAAAACAGACACTTTTTCATTGCTGGGTTAATTTTTCTTACAACCGTTTTTAATCTAAGATATAACTTTTCATTGTATATAGTACTTCTGTTGAGACCAAAGGTACTGTGAAGATGAGACATAGGACTCCTTCTTTTTTTTCTATCTTTTTTTGTACTGTTGTTAGCTGAAAACTATCAGGATATCAAAAAGCAAGTTTTATAGGCCCTGGCTGGTTGGCTCAGCGGTAACGTGTTGGCCCGGTGTGTGGAAGTCCGGGGTACGATTTCCGGTCAGGGCACACAGGAGAAGCACCATCTGCCTCTCCACCCTTCCCCCCTCCTTCCTCTCTCTCTCTCTGTCTCTCTTCCCCTCCCTAAGCAAAAGGCTCCATTGGAGCAATGCTGGCCCAGGTGTCGAGGACAGCTCCATGACCTCTGCCTCAGGCGCTAGAATGGCTCTCGCTGCAACACATCAACAACTCAGATGGGCAGAGCATTGCCCCCCAGTGCGTTTGCCAGGTGCATCCCAGTGGGGCGCATGCAGGAGTCTGTCTGACTACCACCCGCTTCTAACTTCGGAAAAATACAAAAAAAAAAGCAATTCTTACAGAAATAAAGCAATCACATCAACTGAAGGCGGCAATCACAGGTATGGACCACCCTAAAAAGAGTTTCCATAAAGCACAGAAACTGTCCAGTCAAGACGATCGCATATCATACAGATCACTGCAGGAGAAAGGGCTATTTCATATGACAGGAAACTTGGATACTTGAGACTAAGTGACACCAAAAGATGATGGAAAAGTAATCAATTTCATTTTTATATCCTAGTGATAAATACTGAAAAATGCAATCAAGAACACAATTCCAATTACTGCATAATAAAAGACAATATCATACACAGGTACAACCTAAGAAAGGAAAGGCTGAAAGGTTTTATTCTGAAACTTATACAACTTTGTTGGAAGAAATTAAAGACCTAATTAGAAAGAAAAACACCCAATGATCCTATATTAGGATGAAGAATATAGAATGAACTTACTACCCAATGAGATAGAGTCAATGTAATCCCTATCAAAATCCTAGCTGCTTTGTTTTGTAGAAATTCACAAGCTCATTCTAAAATTCAAGTGAGAATTTAAAAATGAAGATGTCAAAGTGATCTGGAAAGAGAGGAGTGCTATTGGAGAATTCACTCTTTCCAATTTTGAAAGCTGCTACAAAGGCATAGAAATAAAAAACACTGGGCCCTGGTTGCCTAGCTCACTGGTAGAGCATCAGCCCGGCATGTGGAAGTCCCGGGTTCGATTCCCAGCCAGAGGACAGGAGAAGCGCCCATTTGCTTCTCCATCCTTCTCCTTCCTCTTTCTCTCTGTCTCTCTCTTCCCCTCCCACAGCTAAGGCTCCAAAGGAGCAAAGCTGGCCTGGGCGCTGAGAATGGCTCCATGGCCTCTGCCTCAGGAGCTAGAATGGCTCTATTTGCATCGGAGCAATGCCTCCCATGGACAGAAGATAGACCCCTGGTGGGAATGCCCAATGGATCCCGTTTGGGCACATATGAGAGTCTGTCTCTCTGCATGCCCGCCTCCCCACTTCTCACTTCAGAAAAATACAAAACAAACCAACCAAAAAAGAAAACCCACCATGAAAATATGTACACATAAAATGTTCCAAAATTGAGTATGGTGATGGTTGCACAACTAAATAAATATACTAAAAACAAATTAACTTTTCAGTTAAATGGCTAAATTATTATGTGAATTAAATCTAAAGAAAACAAATATATGAGGTAAAATCAGAAGCTTTAGGAAAACAAATGCAGCGATAACATCTAACAATGAAGACAATCTGATTTAGACGAACTCGGAAGGATGGCATATGAAGCACACACACGTTAGGACCTCGTTTACACTCGAACTCGTGTAGCATGTTAAGAGGAACTTTCCTTGTTAATCAAATGAAACAACACAGAGCTTTATATGAAAGCTAAAAAGAAAAAATAAACAACAACAAAAAAAGAGAACTCAGTATAGAGAGAAAATCTCAAGTGATGTCACAATGGAAAGAATTTACAATGTCTAGTGCAGAAAAGGAAACTCAGTGTAAAAAAATAATGAAGTTCAGGAGATTCCTGCTCTCACATGGAAAAGGATAAGTCAGAGGCCAGCCGCCGTGGCAATGAGTACACCGCACAGGAAGGAAGTGGGTATTAGACAATATTAAAGAGATGTTAATGTCGGAGTCCATCTCACAGAACAGAAAAAGGTTCACTTAGGGGATCTGCTGAAACATTCAAGACTGATGAGAACTGCTTATGAAAAACGTTTGAAGGAGGTGGACAAAGAACGACATAAATGCAGCATGAAAACCAGGCTGTCACAGGGACACAGCCTCCAAGTTGGGGCTGAAAGTTATGAAGAGAAATCGCTATTTCCAAACAGGGCAGGAAGGCGCAGCAGTTAGAAGAATGTGATGAATTCAAAGTACTGTCTTTCTAGAGAGGCAAGAAAAGTAAAATTTCATACCAAGAAAGGAGGAAACAGGCAGAGACACTGAGGCTGAGGACGAAGAACAGAAAGATCCGAGAACCCTAGGAAGAAGAAAACTATGCAAACAAAACAAGATGTAGAAAGAACAGGGGCACCCAAACTTTTTTTTTTTTGTATTCTTCTGAAGCTGGAAAGGGGGAGAGACAGTCAGACAGACTCCCGCATGCGCCCGACCGGGATCCACCCGGCACGCCCACCAGGGGGCGATGCTCTGCCTCTCCAGGGCGTCGCTCTGCCGCGACCAGAGCCACTCTAGCGCCTGGGGCAGAGGCCAAGGAGCCATCCCCAGCGCCTGGGCCATCTTTGCTCCAATGGAGCCTTGGCTGCGGGAGGGGAAGAGAGAGACAGAGAGGAAGGAGGGGTGGGGGTGGAGAAGCAAATGGGCGCTTCTCCTATGTGCCCTGGCCAGGAATCGAACCCGGGTCCCCCGCACGCCAGTCCAACGCTCTACCGCTGAACCAACCAGCCAGGGCGGTACCCAAACTTTTTCCACAGGGGGCCAGTTCACTGTCCCTCAGACCACTGGAGGCCGGACTATAAAAAAAAGATAAAGAAATCCCTATGCACACTGCACATATCTTATTTTAAAGTAAAAAAAAACAAAACGGGAACAAATACAATATTTAAAATAAAGAACAAGTAAATTTAAATCAACAAACTGACCAGTATTTCAATGGGAACTATGCTCCTCTCATTGACCACCAGTGAAAGAGGTGCCCCTTCCAGAAGTGCGGCAGGGGCTGGATAAATGGCCTCAGGGGGCCGCATGTGGCCCGCGGGCCGCAGTTTAGGGACCCCTGAGAAAGAATAAACAGGGATCGTTACTCTAATGAGAAGAAAAAAAAAGGTATGTTTTTCTTTGGTTTCCTCATTCACTGTCATGGCTCTGACACCTTCTCTGACTCCCTGGTCCCCCACCTTGCTGGTTCTCACTCACTCACCTGGACAGAGCAGATGTTGGGGTCCATCCCCTACTGTCCACGGATCTTCCCCTCGCTCCAACTTGGAAAGGGCATCTGGTTTGCAGGATTGATACCCTGCTCAGAGGGAAAAATGACACAAGACTTAAACTTACTGAACTGGGCTGCGGTCAGTCAAGACGAACAATGTTACATTTCAGGGAATGAACACTCTTCACATCTGTAACACAAAGTCTGTTGTCTCAGGTGGCAGAAAGGGATACCTTCTTGTTTGAGGTAATGGAAGGATCTGAGGTCTACCTTTCAGAGAACTGTAGTTATTCTGGAGAGTTAAGCATCTACGGGGAAAAAGCCACTGACAGACACCTTCTAAGTGACACAGGGGAGCTGTCCTCACCCAATGACACCAGATGGCTGGAGATCTCCAACATCACGTCCCGGTACAGGTCCTTCTGATCGGGGTCCAGGAGCTGCCACTCCTCCCGGGTGAAGTCCACAGTCACATCGTGAAATGTGAGGCATTCCTGTATCAACACCGTGCTGGTTAATGGTGTGATATGCTTTCGATGATATAAAAGAAATGTTAGTTTTTCTGCACATTTTCACTTTATATGATACATCTATAGAGTGAAAGAAGTTTTATTTTGTTGTTTGTTTATTTATTTATGTATTTACTTATTTTTTGGAAAGAGCAAGTCAGAGAGTCAGAGAGAGGGACAAATAGAAACAGACAGGAAGGGAGAGATGAGAAGCATCAATTCTTCGTTGTGGCACCTTAGTTGTTCATTGATTGTTTTCTCATATGCGCCTTGACCATGTAACTATAGCAGAGCAAGTGACTCCTTGTTCAAGCCAGCGACTTTGGCTCAGGCCAGCGACCTTCAGCCTCAAGCCAGTGACCTTTGGGCTTAAGCTAGTGACCATGGGGTTGTGTTTGTGATCCCACGCTCAAGCCAGCGACCTCGCACTGAAACCAGATGAGCTGTGTACAAGCTGGGCACTTTGGCGTTTCTAACCTGGGTCCTCTGCATCCTAGTCCGATGCTCTATCTGCTGCGCTACCGCCTGGTCAAGAGAAAGAAGTTTAATTTTAATATGTAGTTGAATAATCACTGTTACGGTTAGGTTTATGGGTCCTCTAAATCTAGAGCCCCTTTAAAACTTAAATTCCCCTCACCCGACTTCTCACTATGGAAACTTTTTCATTAAGCATCTGCCTCACCCACCCTTCTTCTTCCCTTAAGGAAATGCCCCCAACCTGGGATGGTTCTGAGAAATGTCCGTGGGACAAGGTCATCCAAAGGAACCTGAGAGTTGGGAAAAAAGAGACAGTCTGTGATTAAGGCAACAAATCAAGATATACTAAATCTAAGCATGTCCAGGCGTAGGCACCCCCATGGCAGCAAAGGCCTGCAGCAACCCCTATATCTAACGCTCCCTCCATCCCTGCAGCTCGGAGCTGACACCCCTTGTTGGTTTCACCCCACTTGCATCCAGGTGCTTTCAAAATAAACTTTCCTTTTGGGACAGACTAGCCTCGTATTTTTGGTTCAGCCCCCATGGTTTCTACCTTTCATTCTGGTGCCAAAACCCAGGAGCTGTGTGTCAGAGACAAGTCAAGGGTCTAAAGCTGACCCCAGCATGGGTGAGGTTTCACACCCGGTGACTGGTAAGAGGTATCAGCCCATCTCAGGCTTACCTCCAGATCTTGCCTCTCTTGCCCGTGGAGTTGAAAGACTGGTCTGCCCAACCCTCTGGCCGTGCGTCCTGAACCCACCAAGAAGGGAAATTCCCTTTTCCTATGCAGAGACCAACCGAAAACCACACACCGGGATCTGCCATCTTGTTTCAGCGCACCACATGCACACCAGGCAACAATCACATTCCAGTGAGTGAATGTAGTGGCTCTAAAATCGTAAACTTTCCCAAACCCTCCTGCACCTCTCATTCCACCATCCAGGATGGTCCATTTCAAACATTCAACGTTGTTCAGAGGGCATTCAGGCATTTGCCAGGCATTGGCCTCCGGCTGGACTGCCCTACAGCGACGCCTGGAAAGCAGCCAGCCTCCATTTCCAGGGGCCTAAGGCAGCGCGGATGCCTCCCTTGTCCAAACGCTCATCCCTCCACATCATGGGGAACTCTCAACCCACTATCCCCAAAAGACAACCTGTCTGCGTTGCATCCAAAGATTCCTCCAAATGCTCAGTCTTATACCAGATCTTAGGCCAGATGGGCAATCTTTTCAGCTTGGTGTGTCAAAATTCACCAAAAAACCAAGCATAACTCGGGTGGTGTACCACTTTGAGAAAAAACCCATAATTTTGCGATATTTATACTTTAAATAACAAAAATGTATAATTGTAATAGATAACTGTATTTAATAAACCAAAAACTATATATTTATATTTAACTTACCTGCTTAGTGACTTCTTTGTTCATCTGTCAGTCGGTTTCTTTTGTAGGTCTTGATATTATTTAACTTGTGTGGGGTGCTGTGAACTAAGATAAGTGAGGGGGAGGGGGAACTCTTTAACTAACCTGCTATTAGTGCCTTTTTTGTTGCTGAATATCATTGGCTAAATCTTCAGTTGAAGGTTGGTATTGTGTACACTTCAAGCCCAGCAAGCACTACTAACTTCATCTGTCAATCTGTTTCTTTTGTTGGTTTTGATATTATTTAACACTTAGAAAAAGGTCTCACACAAAAGTACGTAGAGGGAAAAATTGTGAGTAAAGCCATTGCTATATTTTTCAGGGTGCTAAAAGTGTCTGGTAATCGGTTCCAGGCACTCCAAATTTCCTGTTTGTAGTGGCACTCTGCTTGATTCTCCAAGTGGCACCTTTCCAGATTCTAAAGCTTTGACCTCAAGTCGACAAACACCTGAGCCCAGATGCTGTCTTGAAATTCTGCAAGTTGTAACTTATGTAAATTAAGATGGCTGCCACAATTTCTAATGGCGGGAAATAGCACCCATAGCACAGGCCCTCACCTCTCCCAGCCTCCCCGTCACTTATCTCAGTAATGGTCAATTAGAAATCCACGACACCCCAGAACAGTAGATTGAACGATGGTTGCTGTGGTTATGTGGTTGCTGGTAATGGCGATCACAGGGCCCCCAGAGATGCGTCCCCGAAGCATTCCACTGCTCCCTGCTCCCCCAGCCAGAAGTGAGGTCAAAGGTCCCCTGATTGGAAGTCCCAGAACCAGACGCTCTGTGCTGGAGTTCTGTTGTTTTGGCCTACAGACCTCTGGCACAGAGTGTCTACACTACAGCATATATTTTATCCTCGGGTACTGCACTTGGTCGTGCAGGAGACGAGGATGAAATGTCCTTCTTGGCATGCGGCCCATACTTCTCTGGGATGTGGCCACATGCAGCCGCGTGTCATCGAAAATGGCTACGCGTGTCAGTGCTGACACGCCTGTCATAGGTTCGCCATCATGGTCTTAGGCTGCCAGTAAAACGAAATGTCCCAGATCCCCTATATCCAGGCCTTGCTTGCACTCAGATCACAACCTACTGTGTGATTCTTTCTCTCCCTCTCAAATGTTTCTTCTCCATTTAAAACCGAAGCATCCCCCTGACTTGGAGGACCCTTCTAGAGTTTCCTCCTTTGATCTTGCCAACCACAGAGCCCCATTCCCGCCTCTTCTTTTTACTCCCTCTGCTCCTCAACCTCCTAATTCCCAGGATGCAACCTCCTAGCAACCAGAGCCCCCTCCCTATTCACTATGGCCACTGTCCCGCACCTCCCCCTCCCTCCAGGTTTTCCCACAGGCACAGCCATGGACCCCTTCTTCACCAGTGCAGACCCGCTCTGAGATGATCTTCAGCCCTGCTTCCTCACCTACCTCGGCCCCCATCATTGAGATCCCTTTTATGGAAGGTAGCTGGGATCCAGGGCACTGTCCTACTTCATGACCCTTTTTCCTTAACTGACCTATCGCAGAGAAATACGACCTGAGACCCCTCTAGTGCAGAAGGGCAAGTAGTCCTTCACATGAATTTCACTTCCCAGTCTGAACCCGGCATCCGGCACAAATTACTAAAGCTGGAAAACAAACCTCAAATTCCCCAACAAGACCTTTTAAACTTGGCCTTCAAGATCTTTAACAATAGGGACAAAGGAGTCCCAAATTACAAACTAGCTCACTTTCAAATGTTAGCCTCTGCCATCAAGAGCCCACAGACTGAATCCTGGAGCACTAAGGATGATCCGAAAAGCAAAAATTATCCTATTACCACCCAGCCAGGTGCTTGCTGAAACTGAGCCAATGACGGTCACTGGGCCAGCAAGTGTCCTCATCCAGGCCTGCCCTCAAAGCCTGGCTCCCTTTGCAGTTGGCCCCCTTGGAAGTCGGACTGTGCTTGGACCTCTCTAGGTAAGACCCTCATCTTCTCCTAGGCTTGCTGACACTTCCTTTCCAGAGCTGACAGGCCTGGCCCCTGAAGAACAAAGGTGCCTGGGGATGAAAGCCCACATCTTCTGGGCCTGAAGCAAAACTTGATGGTGGCAAGTAGGCCAATTTTTTTCCTTATAAATACCAGGACAACTTATTCTACTTTACTAGAGTACAAAAGACCCTGACAACGGTCTGCAGTCTCTGTTGTTGTTGTTGTATTTTTACAGAGACGGATAGAGTCAGAAAGAGGGATAGATAGGAACAGACAGACAGGAACGGAGAGAGATGAGAAGCATCAATAATCAGTTTTTCGTTGTGACACCTTAGCTGTTCATTGATTGCTTTTTCATATGTGCCTTGACTGGGGGATACAGCAGATTGAGAGACCCCTTGCTCGAGCCAGTGACCTTGGGTCCAAGCTGGTGAGCTTTTTGCTCAAGCCAGATGAGCCTGAGCTCAAGCTGGCGACCTCGGAGTCTCGAACCTGGGTCCTCCACATCCCAGTCTAACACTCTACCTATCCACTGTGCCACCGCCTGGTCAGGCTGTTGTGGGGATTGATGGCCAAATTTCCCCACCCATGTCAATCACACTCCTACAATACATGCTAGGATCCCTCCCTTTCACACATATCTTTTTCTTTTTTTTTTCCTTTTTGTATTTTTCTGAAGTTTGAAGCAGACAGTCAGACAGATACCTGCATTTGCCCAACCAGGATCCACCTGGCATGCCCACCAAGGAGCGATGCTCTGCCCATCTGGGGCATTGCTCCATTGCAACTGGAGCCATTCTAGCATCTGACGCAGAGGCCAGAGAGCCATCCTCAGTGCCCGGGCCAACTTTGCTCCAAATGGAGAGAGAGACAGAGAGGAATGAGTGGGGGAAGCATGGAGAAGCAGATGGGCACTTCTCCTGTGTGCCCTGGCCGGGAATCGAACCTGGGACTTCCACATGACGGGCTGACGCTTTACCACTGAGCCAACCAGCCAGGGCCTCACACATGACTTTTTACTTCTCCCCTCCTGTCCCACCCTGTTACTGGGCCAAGATAGTCTTTCAAAATTAATACCACCCTCACTCTCCATAGCACCCATAATCCTCTTAACCCCCACCCCTACTTTGGCTCAGGTTTCCATCCTACTTCTCCTTACAAAGCTCAGAGAAAAAAGATCTTATCCCCCGCATCCAGACATAAAACTTGCAAAAAAAGGGGGGGGGGGGACAAACCAGGTCATTTATCTATCTTAAAATATCTTCTTGGAGCTCTGAACATTGTTGTAGTTCTTAAAACAGTAAGAAAATTAACACCTCTTCAGACTGTGCAGGCTGTGAAAGGGAGAGGGGTCAAGCCAGAAACTCAGTGCAAAGGGAAAAAAAGGGCACTTTTAAAATGCAAGCAGCTGCTCAGCAGCCCATCCCCTCCCCTCTTTTCAGTCATCCTGAAAGGCTGCCAGGGACAAACAAAAAAAACACCTCCCTAGGATATGACTACCTACCACAAACTGCTTTTAGTTAGAAAGGCTTGATTTAAACCATCCTTAATGTTTACTTTGAGTCTCTAAGTTTACAAGGCCATTGTGCTGGGCTCATCTGAGCTTGTCCGCTTTAGTTTGTGACCCCATCTTTTACTTTTCCTCCACAGTTCATAAAAGTATCCATCTAAAATTGCTAATTACTAATGTAGTTCTCTCTAAAAATTCAGGTTTTTGGAAACAATTCTGATTAATTGGAAATAAATTATATGGTTTTAATGATAAAGGCTATAGGGTATGAAGGTCTTTTGAAAGGAAAAGAAAGTAAGTTGGTTATTTCTGAATAGAAAAGGTTTGTGTAATTTGCAGAAAGTTTGTGTAGGTTGTAGAAGGTTTGTGCAGAAGGACAAGTATTTACAAGACAGTTTTATAGACTACAATTGGAAACATATCATGTATCATTTTATTCTGCTTCCCCAAAACCACACATAGTCACAACCAGTTCTTCCCTTATTTCTATACCAGATCCATGATGCTTCTCTTATTTTGTCTAAGTTTTATTCTCTCTATAATGTCCATAAATTCCTGGTCCCCTTTGTTTCCTCTCCATCCATGGGGGAATAATTCCCTATTTCTCACCACAACAATTCTTAATCACCAAACCGTTCCTGCCTTAAACTCCAGCCACTGGCTATGCTATCATCAGCCAATCCCCTCCAGTTCTCCATATTTAATGGGGCCCCTGCTAATCTCACACATATTGTTCGGCTACAACCATATTGGCCTAGTCCAGAATCCCTTGATATTGGACACAATCCATCAATCCCTGTTACTGTAATGCCTGCTAATACTAATTAGCATCTCTGTCTGACCCATTTTACACTCTAACACACAGGATAGGTCCCAACTTACTCAAACAGCAGTCATACCCTACATACATTCAATTGAGACACTGCCCGTTTTAAAATTCAGTGTTGGCCCGGCCACAACACTTCCTGCTGGGATGCCTCCAGCCATTTCTATACCAAGTTTACCTGTAATGATAATCTTAATAGAGTCTCCTTCTCCTCTAACCCCAACATTATATATAATAAAACTAACCCACTCCCCAGGGGTCTGCTTCAAGTGCAGACAGGAGGCACACTGGACCTGCTCCTGTCCCAATCCCAGGCCACCAGCAGACCCAGCCCCCCTCTCTATAATTGTACAGGCCATTAGAATTCAAACCTCCCACAAGCCCCTCAAAACAGGAAAGTCATCCCTTCTTGTCCAGGCCTCTCCCTGGCACTGGCTCGGATGCAACAGAACTTCTTGACATCCTGGGCGGGGGGGGGGGGGGGGGGGGGGGGGGGGAGGAGATCAGCAGAGCCTGACCTCACCACAGGCCTCCGTCTCCACCATCTGAGTGGGAAACCCTCGGGTAACTCTACAGGTCCCCAGCAAGACCATTTCTTTCCTATTAGATATGAGGGCCACTTATTTGACACTCTTTAAATTTTAAGGACAACTGTTTCTTTCCACCATCTCAATTATTGGGGTCCACAGTCTTCCGTCCAACATACTGATCACATCTCTCTCCTCTGTTGTCTAGGAAATCACCCTATTATCCACCCCTCCCTCATTATTCACAGATGACCGCCCTAGAACGAGATAAGAGAGCTAAAACCTCACTTTTAGGAAATCAACAACAGTTATTTTCTCCCACAGTTTTTCTAACTTACTGGCTCACAAAGCTACACAAACTCTCTATCCCTCCCTCCCAAACTCAAGTCTTTCATATCATCTTCATAGCTTCCCCACATGTCTCCTTGGCCAAAAGCACAAAACTTAATCCTGTAACTCCCCTGCCTCTCCCTGACCAAGACACCACTCATTCATGTTCAAACATTCTTCATCTCAAAGTGCCTCTCTCCCCACATCACAGACCAACCGCTGCCTAATGCAGACCACACTTGCTTCACTGATGGCAGTTCTTACACACGTCAAGGGAAGTGGGTAGCTGGATATGCCAGTCTCCATCCTCCAGACTACGGAGGCTAAATCCCTTCCCTCAGAGACTACATCTCCAGAAGTTGAATTAAAACCTCTCTGTAGCCTGACCAGGCGGTGGCGCAGTGGATAGAGCGTCGGACTGGGATGCGGAAGTACCCAGGTTCGAGACCCCAGAGGTCGCGCGCGGGCTCATCTGGCTTGAGCAAAGAGCTCGCCAGCTTGGACCCAAGGTCGCTGGCTCCAGCAGGGGTTACTCGGTCTGCTGAAGGCCCGCGGTCAGGGCACGTGTGAGAAAGCAATCAATGAACAACTAAGAAGTCGCAACGCGCAACGAGAAACTGATGATTGATGCTTCTCATCTCTCTCTGTTCCTGTCTGTCTGTCCCTGTCTATCTCTGCCTCTGTAAAAAAAAAAACAAAACAAAACAAAACAAAACAAAAAAACACCTCTCTGTAGCCTACAATCTATGCCATATTTTCACTCTATAAGACGTACCTGACCATAAGATGCACCTAGGGTTTTAAGGAGAAAAATAAGAAAAAAAAAATCTGAACGAAATAGTGTGTTAAAATATTTTAAAAAATAAACCTCAATAATATTTCAACAGTGTAAACTCAACAGCACTATTAACAACCATTAGCACTGTTATTAACAAATGAGAAGAGACTTTAATGTTCAAATACTCTTCTAATTGTCCAGGAACCCGCAGCAGCTAAAAAAAAATGAACATTTGCTCCTTAAGATGCATGGGCATTTCTTCCTCCACTTTTGGGGGGAAAAGTGTGTCTTATGCAGTGAAAAATAATTCTTTTCCTATAGGATACAAACCTCTCCTACAATTTTTGAGACCTGTTATCATCCCCAAAATTTAACCACTACTCTCCAACATAGAACCAAAGCTTGCTCCATCTGCAACTCAGTCTCTGCACAGGGAAGCGTCAGGCCCCATCCTTCTCCACATATCAAGCGAGAGGCCAGGTGCCAGGGCAGGACTGATAAATAGATTTCACCCATGTGCCCCAGACCTTCATTCAACACATAATTCCCCAACTTGGCTTTCCAACATCATTACAGTCTGATAACAGACCAGCATTCATATCTCAAAATAACACGACAGCATCCACCCTCAACATACACTGAAATCTACATGTACCTGATAGACCCCAATCTTCAGGAAAGGTTGGAAAAATCACCTCTATTATAATAGACAAAGCTTAGACACATTTAACAAAGCTAAGCATAAAAACTCAAAAATCCTAAACCTCTCTCCTCCCTATAGCTCTAGTGAGGATTCGGGCAACCCCAAAGGACCCTACATCCCCTTAGTCTTTTTAAACCCCTGTACGAAGGCTTTTCCTGTTAGGAAACTTCCCTCCCACAGAAACCCCTCTAGGGGTCTATCTCCCAACTCTAAACCGTGTCAGACAACTTGTGAGGGAACATACAGGTCAGGTCTGGCTACAAGCACACACCAAGAACACCCTCTGCTCCCTTCTTACCAGGGGATGGGTCCTACTGAAACACAGGCATCCCCCGCACCATTACAGCCGAAATGGCAGAGCCCATACCAGGTACTACTCACTACTCCCACAGCTGGAAAACTGAAGGGGCTGCCCAACTGGGCTCACCTTTCTGGGCTAAAATGCGTCCCCAAAAATCCCAGGTCACAGGGAAGAACTCTGTCTCACAAATCTCAAAGTGACCCCAATGAACCCACAAATATTTACCTTTCCCGCATACCAGAAAAACCAGCAGGTGAGTAACACCCCTTGTGCCTGTCCCCTTTCTGCTCCTCTATCTGACCCCATACCCCACTGCCTCAAAATATCCTCTCTGTTCTTTCTGCTGCACCTCTTCCATTAAGGGTTCCTATGCTCACAATCTTCTGGGGCTCCTACCTAATGGAGGATTTAGATTCTCCTTGGGAAGCATTTTCCCAACTCCTAGATCCCAATTATCTAGTCACTTTTCAATTTGGAGACCCCCAATTAGGAGTAAGCACCTTTATTCCTTTTTTCCTTCTCAAGACTCTTAACAGTGTGAATTCTGACACCACGCTCAAGTCCTTTCCACATCCTTTATATTTAGAACAAAATCTTACTCTCACATACTCCCTCCTAAATAAACAAATCCTACTTTAGCTCAGGGTTGCTGGCTCTGTCTCTCCCTGTCGTCCTCCACCTACACTGCTGTTCCAGTACCTCGTGCTCAGTGGGACACCATTAAAACAACCCGAGCCAGCACAGAACAAAGGGGTACTAGTTCTACTGAAGTGGCAAGATCCCTTCTTCATAACTATGTAACTGCCCAAGCTTACCAAGCCTCCCTACGTTTCCAGACTTAGGCCAACAGTTAAAAAACACGCACTCCTAACTCTCCCCCTATAAAAGGTCCTATTGCTTTACATACTCTCCTACTAAATCAAGTCAAGCCCCCTGTGCCTCAGCAGAACCTCAGGGACCGGTTTAGCTGGCCACCTGCCAAAAAGAGCACGCAGCTTTACTATTATTACTCTGCAACGTCCCACCACACATTGGTCATGACCGATAGACCACCAGGTATCTCCTGAGGCAAACGGCCACTTCCTCCAACCAGTCCTGTTTCCCTCCTTTCCTACATTACAAGTCTCTTCTTTTAATCCCTCTTATCCCTCCCTCTCCCATTTCCCCTGGATCACCTCTCACCCTAATGTCCCCCTCACTTTCACTGCACCCAACAAGCAACTACCCATCTCTCTCCCCTTATTGGAGCAGGTATAGCGTCTACATTATCAGTCTGCACAGCAGAACCCCAAGAAAGGAGCATACCCTCCTACCATCTTTCTCACCTCCTCTCAATTCATCTCCCTCCCTGCCTGACACAACAGGGAATGTTGTTCCTCTGCCGGGAGGACGCTACCTTGGCCTTCCTACTACCTGGGCAGGAGCCTGTGCTTTAACATACCTCTCTCCCAATGGTGATGTAGTCCTCAACAACCAGTCTCTCCCCATTCCAGTGACTCAGCAACTCCGGCACAGAAGGCCAGTGCAGCCCACCCCTATCTTGGTAACCCTCAAAATAACTTCGGGAGTTGGGACATGCCGTGGGCCAGCCACAACGAGTATATTCAGGTCCCAAGTGGGAATGGTACAGAATTAGAAAAAATAGACTTAAAGAGTTAAAAAATATAAAAGATGGGTTCAGGAGGGCCCTGCAATTCCTGCTAGCAGTAAATACCACCATAGCTGGGAGCGAAACAAGGCTGCCCCCAGAAACCACATATTTCTTTCTTTCAGGGCAATGTGGAAATTAGTATACAGTTTCCAAGGCAACTCAAGAACTCCCACCACCAGCAGGAAGCAGCTATGGAAGACAAGAGACCTTCAGCCCTTTTCCAATAAACAACAAAAAGCTGGAATGTTAGGGGTAAATTAGCCCCTGAAAACTCATATTCACCTCAAGATGCCTGGCCTTCACTTTGAAATGTAGCAATAGTTTACCTTCCAGGAATGTCTGGGAAAGCTTGCCTGGGGAGTGACCTGACCATTAGGGGAGTTTAAATCACAACATTTGTTTGTAAAAGCCTAACCACAGACTCAGCTCCCAGCTATTTCTGGGAGACTGACCTCTTGGCTGTCTTCAATATTTACCAAGGTCACCAGAAAGAACCTCACTGATTAAACCTTAAGCCAGAACAACAAAAAAAGAGAACCTGTGTCTCTGCAGCAGAATTCCCACGCTAAGTCAGTACCAAAGCCACAAAACCCACAATATGCTAATCTGAGTTAACCCGGTGCAAGGATCACAGGGCAGCAAAGGCTTGTAAACCGCTATATCTAAGGCTTGCTCCCGAGCTTGAGGCTGACACCTGTCTGCTGGTCTCTGACCGCTTGTATGGTTCCATCCAACTTCTTTTTTATTTTTATTTATTTTTCTGTGACACAGAGGGACAGACAGGAAAAAAGAGAGATCAGAAGCATCAATTCTTTGTTGTGGCACCTTAGTTGTTCACTGATTGCTTTCTCATATGTGCCTTGACCGAGGGCTCCAGCAGAGCAAGTGACTGACGCCTTGCTCAAGCCAGTGACATTGGTCTCAAGCCAGCAACCATGGGTCATGCCTACCATGTCATGCTGAAGCCAGTGACTCAGAGCTCAAGCTGGTGAGCCCGCACTCAAGCCTCAGTGTTTCAAACCTGGGTCATCTGCGTCCCAGTTTGATGCACTATCCACTGTGCCACCTCCTGGTCAGGCAAGGTGCTTTTAAAATAAACTTTCATTTGAGAAAACACCAGCCTCTTATTTTCAGTTTGTCTTGCAGTTTCTGTCTTTCACAATGTATATAAAAAATTAATGGCAGACACAGACCACATTAAAAAGACTTTTTTTGGTCTTAAAGAATACTATAGTCCTGGCCAGGGCACAGAGAAACAAATCCATGTTTCTGTCTCTCTCTTCCCTTTCCCTCTCTTAAATTTAAAAAATAAAGAATATAAATATTTTTATGTCATTAAACTTATAATCCCAGATGAATCATATTTTAGGATCCTACCCTCTAAAAACTGGTAACCGTAGACACTGTAGCAGGTGAGTAATATGAGGAGGCATCAGGAAGGACACAGATGTCCACGACAATCCCACTTTCCTATTGTGTATTGGAGAGTGCAGTCACTGCTTGAGATAAGAAAAAGTGTAAACTGCAAAGTAAGAAAGATAACTAAACGTATATTCAGGAATTACTTATTTAAGAGAGACTGTTGTCAAGTATTGTACTCTAATCCTCAGGTTATACAGAGACACCAAGTCCAAATGATTTTTCGAGAGGTTCATTAATTAGCCGGCTAGCTACATGGGGCACAATCCCAAATCATGTAGAAAGGCCCTACAACTCTGTGGCTGATTTTATAGACCAAATCACATACCGGTTGGAGTGAGTAAGGAAGGGCTCTTGATCCCTTTGTCTAGAGGTATACTTTACTCTCATGACTTTAGGGTGAGTCCCAGTATAGGAATTCTTCATTAAGGTACAGAAACATTCTTTTCTAAAGGTTTTTAAGAAAAGAGAAGTGAAGAGATTCTCAGGGAAGTTCTATCTTCCTTGCTCTGTAGTTAAATTATGACTTATCTGACCCAGTTGCTCCTGCAAGCCAGGAAGCTCTTGCATTCTTCTCTTCCCTTTCTCCACGGAAAGCGGCGGGGGGGGGGGGGGGGGTTTCGGAGGTCTCACTTTTCCTTTTCAAAATGGCGTTGCTAATACCAAGTTTTACAGTTCCTTGACACCTTATCACAAGACCAGGCATCCATTAAGTACATATTCACTTAAATAGGTAGAACGAAGTGCATGCACCATGCAACTAAATTCATTCCTACATTTTTTTTTTTAGTGAGAGAAAGAGAGAAAGACAGACAGGGACAGATAGAAAAAAAGGGAGAGAGATGAGATGCATCAACTTGTACTTATACCTTGGTTTTCATTGATTGCTTTCACATATGTGCCTTAATCAGGGGACTCCAGCCAAGCCAGTAACCCTGTGATAAGGTGCCAAGGAATTACAAAAATTGATAAGATTAGTATTTTAAAAGGAAGAGTCAGGCCTCCTTACCCCTCTTCTCTTAAAAGAAAAAAAACCCAGGGAAAAAGATTAAAGGGACAAAAGTTAGTAACTAATCATAGTTCTTTGGAAGGATAAAACTCTTCTGGAAACTCCTTCTTCCCCTTCCTGAAGATCCTTTAGAAGACAATGTATACATATCTTAATTAAAAATTAAGATATGCTGGAACAAAGATGGCTCGGGCGCTGGGGATGGCTCCTTGGCCTCGGCCCCAGGCGCTAGAGTGGCTCTGGTCGCGGCAGAGCGACGCCCTGGAGGGGCAGAGCATCGCCCCCTGGTGGGCAGAGCATTGCCCCTGGTGGGCGTGCCGGGTGGATTCCGGTCGGACCCATGCGGGAGTCTGTCTGACTGTCTCTCCCCGTTTCCAGCTTCAGAAAATACAAAAAAAAAAAAAAAATTAAGATATGCTCACTGATTCTAACTCTTCCTCTCCTGGAATCCTGAGAGTGACTATACCTCTAAACAAAGGGATCACGAAACCACTCCCCTTATTGAAAAACCTGATTCTGTAACATTTTATATGCTTTCTAATAATCATCACTCTTGAAATCCTTTATATGTATAAAAACTTGTAAATTAAACAAGCAGGGACAACACTTTTAGCAAAAGTATTTTCATTTGGCCTCTCTTCTTATCCTAAGCTAACCATTTCACTGTGGCGACAGGGATAGGGGGTAGACACTAGAAGATTTGGGAATATCTTTGCCGGGTATTTACAGTAATTATCACTACTGTGTTATCTTGTGGTGTAAGAATGCTTTTTCCTTTTAATAGATCCTATAGATAGATGTTGCAAGCTTGTTAGTAACTGACTATTATACCATGCTCCCTCCTTACCCACCCAACCAGTACTTGATTTTGTATAAAAGAAGGTCTAGAATGGTACGAGGGCCTACATGATTTGGGATCGTGCCCTGTGTAGCTAGCTGGCTAATTAATAAATTCCTCAAAAATTCACTTGGACTTGGTTACGTAACTCGCGGATTTAATTGCAGCACTTTACAACCCCTTGCTCAAGACAGCAACCTTGGGCTCAAGCTCAATGACCTGGCAGGGGTCCCCAACTTTTCACACAGGGAGACAGTTCACTGTCCCTCAGACCCTTGGAGGGCCACCACATACATGCTCCTCTCACTGACCACCAATGAAAGAGGTGCCCCTTCCGAAATTGCGGCGGGGCCTTAGTTTGGGGACGCCTGCCTTAGGGCTTCTAACCTGTGTCCTCAGCATTCCAGATGGAAGCTCTCTCCACTGCACCCAACCACTGGTCAGGCTAAACTCATTTCAGAGACACTCAATCACTAGCAGTGGGGTCCATGCGGGACATGGCCCTTCCCCCTCGCAAACACCACATGAAGTATGGCCAGCAGCCATAAGGAGTAGAAAATACAACCTGGTCCCCAGAAGTTCCCAGGAAGTGTTCTGAGGAAAAGTAAGACTTTCCCATATATAAACCAGAATTTTTTCCTGCTACTCTTAGTATTGCCTTGTCCTCCCACAGATGTACAGTGGAGAAGAGAGGGAGCTGTTTGGGTGTGGTTCTTGTTTGCCCTAGGGCCTCCAGCAGGCTTCCCCAGTAACTAAGTAATAAATGGTTACATCTTTCAACTCTGCCTACGGGTGGTGTTTCTGGATTACTCAATTACCAGGTTGACATCCCCGGCCTGGAATTCCTACATTACACTAGCAATGGGAACTGGGACCACCACGTTTGACTAAAAGACAGCAGGACTTCATTTATACATTGTGGCCCTGGCTGGTTGGTTCTGTAGTAGAGCGTCGGCCTGGTGTGCAGGAATCCTGGGTTTGATTCCCGGCCAAGGCACACAGGAGAAGCGCCCATCTGCTTCTCCACCCCTCCCCCTCTCCTTCCTCTCTGTCTCTCTCTTCCCCTCCCGCTGCCAAGGCTCCATTGGAGCAAAGTTGGCCTGGGCACTGAGGATGGCTCCATGGCCTCTGCCTCAGGCGCTAGAATGGCTCTGGTTGCAACAGACCAGCGCCCCAGATGAGCAGAGCATGCCCCCTGGTGGGCGTGCCAGGTGGATCCCGGTCAGGCGCATGCAAGAGTCTGTCTGACTGCCTCCCCGTATCCAACTTTTGAAAAATACAAAAAAAAATTTTTTTAATACACTGCGTATGGGTCACCTTGCCAGAGCAATGGATATTAAATAAAATGGAGATTATGTTAGCAAAGAAGAAAGTGTGATTGTGGGTCAGGAAATAAGAAAAAGAGTCCAGTGCTACATATTAAAAGATGAGAGCAAGTGTTGGCAAATATTCTACGCAATGGAACAGATATATATTTTTGGCTTTGAGGACCAAAAATCTTGGTCCAAAAAACTCAGTTGTGCATTTGCAGTGAGAAAGTAGAAACCAAAAGTGACCAATGGGTGCAGCTCTCCACTGCTTGCCCTGGGCTCTACCACCTTCTCTGAGGTTTATAGCAAAGCTATATGTCCCTCCACCCCAATTAGGGCATATCTGAACCAGAACGTATGTACAAGAATTCTTACAGCAGCATTATTCATAACAGGCCAAAATGCAAACAACACAAGTTTAATTAACAGTTGGATAAACTGCCCTATACTCAAGCGGTGGAAGGCTATGGATTCCGTTCCGTCCCAAACGCAGAGGTTGAAACCTCATCCCAACCACCACCTTGGGGTCCAGGGCCTTCAAAGCTTCAGCCTCACGACACTCTGGACCACAGACACTGACCACACACCCTTATTATTCCCACAGCGGGACCAGCCACCCTCACGGAAGGACCATCCTGACGAGAGAAAAGAAACCAGAAGAATGCAGGAGAGGAGGGCCTGCAATGTCTGTGATCTTACACTCAAGCCAGTGATATCTGCGTTTCGGACTGAGGGAGTAAGGACTGACTGAGAAAGTTTGAAAAATAACAAACCACAGCTGTGGTTCATGCTATCGGTTCCCTTAAATAAACTTGCAGCACAAACAAGAACAGATTATATGAACAGTAAAGGACAAACGGTTCAAAACTCTTGTCACATGCCTTCCCTCCTGGAAACACAAAAGTCACGTAGGTGCCAATAAATCCTCCATCAAGTTGTCTGGGTGTCTATTATCCTCCGTTTGCGGCTAATTCCTGCTACACTGTGACCCTTAAATCCCAAATTTGACCCTGATATCGCCATCATCTTAAATGCTTCCAACCGTTACATACAGAGTGAAGGGCAAAGACCATGACAGTCGGGACACGGTAGCTGCTGTCTACGGACTTTTAGTCGCTATATGATCCCAAAGCTAATCAAACCAAATACAGGCAGTCACCTGCATCCTGCGAAATACCTGTGAGTTCCTTCCACACGACTCCTCCCACCCCCATCCTTCCAGGGTCCACACTGCGCCCCTTCCACCCTGAGATACCAGGTACCCTGGTAGAAACAAACCTTTCATGAAAAAACTTTTCAGAAAACAAAAGGACAACTGCGCACTGGCCTGGTTTTCTGCAGCCCGCGTCAAGACTAACCTTTACACTTACGCAAATTAATCCGGGTCCTGGGAATGTCTCCCAAATTGATCGTCAGCCTACGGCGACCGACGAGGATCTGAAGAATTGGAAGAAACGCGGGCGATTTCCCTCGCTCCGCAGGGAGGCGGTGTGTCCCCGCCCGCTCGCTCGCTCGGCGAAGCCGCATTGGAGGCCGCCATGTTGGGAGGCCTGACGCGTAAGTAGTAAAGCAGCCCTGTTGCAGGCTGTAACCTGAGGCGGTTGGGACGTCGGAAGATCCTCAAATTCTTTTGTTTCGCGGCACTTTGACTTTTGCGGAATAGGAGTATATTTTATGAGACTGCAGTTTCCGGAGGCAAAGTACCCCGGGAGCTGAAGGCGCTCGGTGAGCTCGGTAAAAATGCCATATGGCTATAGTATTTTTAAAGTTAGTATTAAAAAATGATTTAAAAATTTTTTTCTAGCCTGACCAGGCGGTGGCGCAGTGGATAGAGCGTTGTACAGGGATGTGAGGACTCAGGTTCGAGACCTCGAGGTCGCCAGCTTGAGCGCGGGCTCATCTGCTTTGAGCAAAGCTCACCAGCTTGGACCCAAGGTCGCTGGTTGGAGCGAGGGGTTACTCGGTCTGCTGTAGCCCCTCCCCCTTCAAGGCACATATGAGAAAGCAATCAATGAACAACTAAGGTGTCGCAACGAAAAACTGATAATTGATGCTTCTCATCTCTCTGAGTTCCTGTCTGTCCCTGTCTATCCCTCTCTCTCTGTGTCCCTGTAGAAAAAGATATATATTTTTTTCCCTAAATGTCCAGGAGTTCAAGTGTTAGTAAAATAGCAATGAACTCCTTCAGAGAAAGGGTCATACATCCTGTCAAGGCACACAAACGTGGAACTGCTAGCGGAGTTATTGGTGCACTAACTGGTTTTTAACAAGAGAAAAAGATCTGGGGAAGTGGATGCCCTGAGGAGGCCATCGCCAACCGGGAGAAAGAGCGGCGGCATGAGCTGAAGTCGCCGTGTCCGGGCCTGGCTCTGAAAGTGAGACCAGCCACGTTTTGGGGCCAGTGAAAAAGGCCCAACCAGAGCTGAGAATCCAAAAATATGGTCTATTTCTTTTTAAGAAGGTCCCATGATAAGCTAATGCGGTACCGTCCTTTCAAGAAAAGATGCTGGGATAATTGTGTATCTAGTGCCAGAGAAATAAACTAAGATCCTAACTCCAGCCATAAACAAGAATTCAGTAAAATAGATTCAAATCTAAGTATAAGAGGTTCAATTATAAAACTTATCAAAATAAATGGGAGAAATATTCAGGAACAGGTTACAAAAGCAAAGCATGAGAACTTGAAGCTTAGGCTTTAAGCCGGTGTCAGAAGTCCACATGCTCCAAACAGAGCCACCCTGTGTAGCCCACATTAATGCATACTTTTTGTGCGTGTGTTTATATTATTTTAGAGAAAGAGACAGAGAGAGGTAGGAGACACAGAAACATCAATCTGTTTCAGTATGTGCCCTGACTGGGGATAGACCCAGCAACACTTGCACTTTGGAAAAATGCTCTAAGCCAGTGGTCCTCAACTTTTTTTGGGCCACGGACCTGCCTTTAGGGTGGGACAGATGAATGTATCACGTGACCGAAACAAGCATCAACACTGAGACTTAGACAGATGTAACAGATGGTTTCTGGTCATTTTTTAAAAGTAAAACATTGGGACCTTGCTGGTTGACTCAGCGGTAGAGCCTCGGCCTGGCGTGCGGGGGACCAGGGTTCGATTCCCGGCCAGGGCACATAGGAGAAGCGCCCATCTGCTTCTCCACCCCCCACTCCTTCCTCTCTGTCTCTCTCTTCCCCTCCCACAGCCAAGGCTCCATTGGAGCAAGGATGGCGCGGGCGCTGGGGATGGCTCCTTGGCCTCTGCCCCAGGCGCTAGAGTGGCTCTGGTCGAGACAGAGCAACGCCCCGGAGGGGCAGAGCATCGCCCCCTGGTGGGCAGAGCCTCGACCCTGGTGGGCATACCGGGTGGATTCCGGTCGGGCGCATGCGGGAGTCTGTCTGACTGTGTTTCCCCGTTTCCAGCTTCAGAAAAATACAAAAATAAATAAATATATAAGTAAATAAATAAATAAAACATTGTTCAGACTTAAATATAAATAAAACGGAAATAATGTAAGCTATTCTTTCTCTGCCAACCGGTACCAAATGGCCCACCGACCCGTATGGTCCACGGCCTGGGGGTTGTGGACCACTGCTCTAACCAACCAAGAGTCATACCTTTTTTTAATGCATAAATTTTAGATAACTCGAGTTAATGTCCTACTAGTTCACCCACAATTGTATTAACCCATTTAATATTACATATATACATAAAGACATTGTAATATGGAAATATTTATGAGAAGGTAAAATTAGATAACTTTTTCCCATTATTTTCTTTAATTAGCAAGAGAGACAGACAGAGATAATTGTGTTCTTTTAGTTGTTCATTGATTCCTTTCTCATACGAACCTTGTCAAGTGGGGGAGTCTCCAGTGGAGACAGTGAATTCTTGCACATGCCAGCGACCTATGGGCAGAAGCCAGCGACCATGGGATAATGTTAATGATGGTGTGGACTCAAGCCAGCAACACTGCGCTCAAGCTGGTGAGCCTGCACACAAGCCAGATGAGCCCATGCACAAACCAGTGACCTCGGGGTTTTAACCTGGGACCTCAGCTCAATCCACTGAGCTACCACCTATCTGGCAGTCATTTTTTTTCTCTTAGTTCTATTGAGATTTAATTCACATATATTAAAACTATTCTTAAACTTTAAAAATCTTCATATTTATGTGAAAATCACTACATACTACTATAAAGAATTTACATATACCTTCATTAAACTTCTGATCATGTGAACATTTTATACCACCATGGTACATTTGTCAAATTGAGAAATTCATGTTGTTATAATCTGCAACTAAATCACAGATTTTACTCTGATTTCACAAGTTTTTCCACTGTCGTCCTTTTTCTGTTGCAGTATGTACCTACAATTATTAATATGTTTTACAATTATTTTTTACACATCATTTTTCCTTGATTTTCTCTATTCTGTGAACATTTCTCTTTTTCTCATTTATGTTGTCAATTAATTTAAGACATACTCATGAGGTATTTTGTATATTAATCCATCTTTTGGGTTGTACTAAGTTTGTCACATTAAAGAGTGGAAATGCATTTTGGAAAAGACACCTCAGAATTGAAGTCTTTATCACAATTAACTAGGGGCAGAAAATATGAAAATGTCTTACAGCTAATCTCCTGGAAAAGGTAATATTTGCCAGGTTTCTACACTGAAAATAGCAAGAACGATTCTAACGAAAACAACCAGGGTACAGGGCCCCCATCAAGAGATTTCAACAATTATATGTAGTTTCAGTATGGATAGTACTTGTAAAACCATAAACGTACATATACATGGAGCAGAATAGAGATCCCACAAAAAGACCTGCACAAATCATATACACTCAGTTGTTTGTGAAAGGTAATAAGGCTTCAATGGTGGAAAAACCACTTTCCAACAAATGATGCTGGAACACTTAGAGGACCATTGGCATGTGACTGACTGACTGAATGAATAAATAAATGGAAGCTCAACACACTCATCAAAGAAGTTTTTATCTGATTAAAGAATAGTATCCGCATCATAGGATTCCTAAAAGTCCACAATCCTAAAAAACATGAAAGATCTTGAACAGACATTTCCAAAGATAAGGAGATGGCAAATGAGCATATCAAAGGTGGTCAAAATCATTTGTTCTTGGAAAATTACAATTTATCACAGTGATGTAGTTGATGCAAGTACCCAGCTATTAGAATTCCTGGAATTTTTATTGTATCAGGTGATATCCTAACACCTGAGTCAGAGGCCATGGAGCCATCCTCAGAGCACAGGGCCAACTCGCTCAACTTTTAATCAATGAGAGTATCTTTCCACATTTGAGTACATGCAAATGAAGTCCTTTCTGACAAATTCGTGATATTCCATGATGTATATCTTTAAAAATATATATAGATATTCAATAGAAACACACACAGGAAGACAGACAGGGACAGACATGAAAAGCATCAACTCATTGTTGTGGCACTTTAGTTGATATTTGATTGTTTTATCATACATGCCTTGACTGGGGGGCTCCGACTGACCTAGTGACCCAATGCTCAAAGCCAGTGACCTTCAGTTTAAGCTAGAGACCTTGAGGTCATGTCTATTATCCCATGCTCAGCTGGTTTGGGGCTTTAATTCAATGACCACGAAGTCATGTCTATGATTCCATGCTAAAACCGGTGACTTCATGATCAGCTGGTGATCCTGAACTCATGCTGGCAACCTAGGGTATTTGCACCTGGGTCGTCAGCATCCCAGCTCAACACTATCCATTCCACCAAAACTACCTGGTCAAGCCATAAGGCTATCTTCTTAAAGCCTTCACCACAATGCCTGACCTGTGAGGTGTAGTAGTGTTAACCTGGAATGTTGAGGTACTGCTTAGAAAAACCAAGAGTGCCTGATCAAGGAACATATGAAACAACTTCTAGAAGTTGCTGCTTCTTGCTTCACTCCTACCCTGCTCTTATCTCTTGTTCAAATCAAATCAATAAATATTTTTTTAAAAAGGCTTCACGATAATCACTGCATCTGTATAGCTTCTCTGTGTGTTTGCATACATATACTGTACCTATAATACTCTTCATGGAGAAGCCTTTTCCCTCTCACTGCTTATTCTCGGTTTCACTAGGACTCAACTTACTGATACACACTGAGAGGACTCTTCTTGGCAAAACCTTTCCCACATACACTGCATACATAGAACTTTTATTCCATATGAGTCCTTTGATGTAAAATCAGTTTGGTCTTCACACAGAAGTCCTTTCCACAGTCATTGCATACATACGGCTTCTCTCCCGTATGAATCCTTTCATGTACAGTAAGTTGGCTCTTCACTCGAAAGCCTTTCCCACATTCACTGCATACATATGGCTTCTCCCCGGTGTGAGTCCTTTGATGTCTAATCAGTTTGCTCTTCTCTGGAAAGCCTTTCCCACATTCACTGCATACATACGGCTTCTCTCCCGTATGAATCCTTTGATGTACAGTCAGTTGGCTCTTCACTCGAAAGCTTTTCCCACATTCACTGCATACATATGACTTCTCTCCCGTGTGACTCCTTTGATGTACAGTTAGTTGGCTCTTCACTGGAAAGCCTTTCCCACATTCACTGCATACGTATGGTTTTTCTCCTGTATGAGTTCTCTGATGTACAATCAGACTACTCTTCATAGTAAAGCCTTTCCCACAGTCATTGCATGTACACGGTTTCTCTGTAGAATGAGTTTGCTGATGTACAGTGAGCGCTCTCTTCATGCTGAAGCCTTTCTCACATACACCACATACAAAGGGCTTCTCTCCTGTATGAGTCCGTTGATGCACAAGTAGCTTGCTCTTTGCTGGAAAGCCTTTCCCACACTCACTGCATATGTATGGTTTCTCTCCTGTGTGAGTTTGTTGATGGACAATCAGGCTACTCCTCACAGTAAAGCCTTTGCCACATTCAGTGCATATACACGGTTTCTCTGAAGAATGAGTTCGTTGATGCATATTGAGAGTTCCCTTCATCCTGAAGCCTTTCCCACACACACTACATACATAGGGCTTCTCTCCTGAATGAGTCCGCTGATGCACAAGCAGCTTTCTCTTCACTGAGAAGACTTTTTTACATTCACTGCAAATATACGGTTTCTCTCCTGAATGAGTTTCCTGATGAATAATGAGTCTGTACCTCTTTGAAAAGCCTTTCCCACATTCACTGCATTTATACAATTTCTCTCCTGTATGAGTTCGATGATGAGCAATGAGACGACTCTTCTCGATGAAGCCTTTCCCACATTCACTGCATGTATAAGGTTTCTCTCCTGTATGAGTTTTCTGATGTTTATGGAGATTAGACTTTGTAGAAAAGGTCTTCTCACATAGACTGCATCCATGGGGTTTCTCTCCTGTATGAGTTCGATGATGAGCAATAAGAAGACTCTTCCTGAGGAAGCCTTTTCCACATTCACTGCATCTATACAATTTCTCTCCTGTATGAGTTCGATGATGAGCAATAAGACGACTCTTCTCGATGAAGCCTTTCCCACATTCACTGCATTTGTAAGGTTTCTCTCCTGTATGAGTTTTCTGATGTTTATGGAGATTAGACTTTGTAGAAAAGGTCTTCTCACATAGACTGCATCCATGAGGTTTCTCTCCTGTATGAGTTCGATGATGAGCAATAAGAAGACTCTTCCTGAGGAAGCCTTTTCCACATTCACTGCATTTATATGGTTTCTCTCCTGTATGAGTTTTCTGATGATTATTTAGATTAGATTTTGAAGAGAAGGTCTTCCCACATAGACTGCATCCATGGGGTTTCTCTCCTGTATGAGTTCGCTGATGATAAATGAGCTGATACCTATAAATGAAAGCTTTGCCACATTCCATACATATGTAAGGTTTCTTTCCAACATGAACATTCTGTTGTATATTCAACTGTCCTTTATTGAGAAAGGTTTCAACAAAATTATTGCATTCATACTGATTCAGTCCTGTAGGAATTATCTGATGTTCAGTAAAACTGGACTGTTCGGTAAAGGCATTCTCACACAGACTGAATCCGTATGGTTTCCCTCCAATATAAATTCTCTGATAATCAGTGAGCTGAGCCATATTGATAAAGGCATTCTCACATTCAGTGCTCGTGTGGGCTTTCTCAACATTGTGAGTTCTCTGTTGGGGAATGACCTGGGACTTGTTTTCGATGGACTTGGTACTGGGATGCAACCTAATTTCAGTGTAGAATAGTTTATGGTTTACATGCAGAATGGACGTCCCATCTCCATTCAAGTGAACAGAGTTCTTTAATTTAAAATTTCTGGTTTGGTTTTCAAAACTTAATTTTGATTTTAAGGGTTTTTCGCATATCTCCAACATTTCACAGTTCTTCCTCAATAGGAAACAGCTTTCACTCTGATTTACAATATTTGCAAACATATCATGTTCACAGCAATCTTCCCCACTTTTATCAATGCTTGGAGCTTGAAAGTGACTCTGCAGAGGCTCATTAACTTCCCCAAGTTCTAGGAAAGAAAACAACAGTGAATCATTCTGTAGCCTTTCATAATCTTAGTTTGAAATAAAACTCTTTACTTGTACTTTCCTATGTGATAAAAGCATATTTTGTTTTAAAGAAAAAAACATTTTTCTTTTATAGTTTAATTTTCCTGAGAGAGAAGAAGTGATAATGAGGCAGACTTCCACATGTGTCCTGACAAGGATCCACCTGGCAACCACATCTGGGGCCAATAATCAAGTACCAAGCTATTTTTAGCACTTGAAGCAACACAACCCAACCAAGTCATCCTCAGTGCCAGGTACCATGGTGAAACACATCAAGCAATTGGCTATAGGAGGGAAAGAGGGAGAGAAAGGGGAGAGAAGCAGATGTTTCCTTCTTCTGTGTGCCCTGACTAGGAACCAAACCTGGGACATGTATATGCTGGGCCAACGCTCTATCCACTGAGCCACCAGCCAGGGCCAACAAGAACTCTTTCAATAACTACTGAGTTTATGCTGGTAAAGTGACTTATCACAGGATTCCACATAGTGTCTGGATGCAGTTGGGCAAAATAAATGCCTTCCTGTAGCTCTTCTCTTGCTAGGAAAATGTGCTCACCCCATGGGTTTGCAAATTCTTCAACCAGGCATGCGATCCTAAAAAAATCAAACAGGCAACCAACTATCAGCACCCGCATGGACTCCAAGGCTAAACACAGCGCCAACTTGGGTGCAACCAGAATACAGAGTATGCTAGTCTGACAAGAACAAATGGGATTGCAAGACACAGAATATCTAGACACTTGTCTTTGTAATGGGCTAAATGAAGACAAGGTGGACGTTATCCATGGTGGGAGAGATGAAGATGAGACATTGGAAATCTGTGGACAACCTTGCATTTCAACCCCAAAGATTAACACAAAACCCCTAAAAAATGCCTTCAGGTGATTAAATATTTAGTGACAATTGTATGTGTTGCAGAATAAGAAATGTATTTGGGCCCTGGCAGTTGGCTCAGTGGTAGAGCGTCAGCCTGGCGTGCAGGAGTCCCGAGTTCGATTCCTGGCCAGGGCACACAGGAGAAGAACCCACCTGCTTCTCCAAGCCTCCCCCTCTCCTTCCTCTCTGTCTCTCTCTTCCCCTCCCACAGCCAAGGCTCCACTGGAGCAAGGTTGGCCCGGGCACTGGGGATGTCTCTGTGGCCCCTCCCTCAGGCGCTAGAATGGCTCTGGTTGCAGCAGAACATCGGCCCAGATGAGCATGGCATCACCCCAGATGGGCAGAGCATCGCCACCCTGGTGGGCATGCCGGGTGGATCCCGGTCAGGCATCTGCAGGAGTCTGTCTGACTGCTTCCCCGTTTCCAGCTTCAGAAAAATTTTTTAAAAAATTAAAAAAAAAAAGAAATGTATTTGGTCTTTGTCCACAGTTGTTGACACTGAGTTTGTAAAACTCTCATAACCTACTAAGTGAGAGTATCTTTCATTTGACATAAAAGAACTCTTTCAAAAGACAGAGTTTATGCTAATGAAGAGACTGAGCACAGGGTTCCTACATGGCCTCAGGATACATTTAGTTACCAGAAGGACCAATTGAGTGAAAGGTTTACTTTCAGACCCACCAACTGTCCTTTTGGAAAGAAGTGATGGCTTAGAGTTTAAAGCTCTATAAAAATGATTATTCATATCCAATCAGTTTCTGGGTTAGGGAACACATTCATGTGCCTGCTCTATGGTTCACCTCAGTTCCATGGGCAGAGGGGTGCCTATATTTAGGAATTCTTCAGACCTTGTCCTATATACCAATTCACCTGTCTCTTTTATAATAAATGAGTAAAATTAGTATTTCTCTAAATTCTGTAACCTGCTCTAGCAAATTAACTGAATCCAAGGAAGGACTCATGAGAACCTCCAACTTTAGCCAGTTGGTCAGAAGCGCACATTACAATCTGGACATAAAAACTGACATCAGAAATAGAGGAAGTCTTGTGGAACTGAACTCTTACCTTGTAGGTTCTGACACTAGTTCTAGGCAGATAATGTCAGAATTTAATTAATTTATAAGATACCCACTTCAGTAACTCTAGGGGTAGAAACCTAAAGCAAAGAAATAAAGGCCTGATATCAGTCTGTGAAAGATAGTAAAAGAAGCATGGAGACCTAAGTGGTACAGGATGCCAGAAAATACAGGCCAGCGCAAAAGTAGGTTTTCAATTGTTCATATGAGAAACAAAAGAACAGGGGTCCCAAACTATGGCCCGCGGGCCACATGCGGCCACTTGAGGCCATTTATCCGGCCCCTGCTGCACTTCTGGAAGGGGCACCTCTTTCATTGGTGGTCAGTGAGAGGAGCATAGTTCCCATTGAAATACTGGTCAGTTTGTTGATTTAAATTTACTTGTTCTTTATTTTAAATATTGTTTTTGTTCCCGTTTTATTATTTTTACTTTAAAATAAGGTATGTGCAGTGTGCATAAGGATTTGTTCATAGTTTTTTTTATAGTCCGGCCTTCCAATGGTCTGAGGGACAGTGAACTGGCCCCCTGTGTAAAAAGTTTGGGGAACCCTGCAATAGAATAAATAACAATATAAGAATAACCTCTGTGTACTAGCCAAATGGCTTAATGGTAGAGCAACAGCCTGGAGCTGGATGTCCAGGGTTTGATTTTGTAAGGGTACACAGCAGAAATGCCCATCTGCCTCTTCACCCCTCCCCCTCTCTTCATTCTCTCTCATCCCCTGCTGTAGCCATGGTTTGATTGGAATGAGTTGGTCCCAGGAGCTGAGGATGGCTCTATGGCCCCTCCTCAGGTGCTAAAGTAGCTCAGTTGACGTGCAATGTTGCAATGGCCCCCGATGATGGACAGAGCAACACCAGGGGCATGGATCCAGGTCAGGGGGCATGTGGGGGTCTGTCTCTCTGCCTCCCCAACTCTCAGTTAATAATAAAAAATGAAAAAAAATTATTACGTGACTTGAGCCACTGGGTAGGTCAAATGCCTATTAGTAAAATGAGGAAAATCACTGAAGTCCAGAATAAGTAAAATCTGTAATTCATTGTGAAACAAAGTTTAAGATTAATATTGCGCAGCCAAGTACAAACGAAGAAACCAAGGGAACGAGTACATCTTAAATAAGTTCTTATCTGAAACAGTAGCATAGATCTCATTAACATATAGAAAGCAAGATTACTAAATATACAGTGTTTCAAAACATGTAGAATAAAAGGTGAGGCACATGGTTCTGGAATTCAGTAAAGCAACCAAAGAGCACCAAACACTGAGCAGTGTGATCAGGTGCACTCGCAGAGCCAGGTGGACAGTTCAAATACGTGGTGAGAACGGATGTGGACCCTCAGCATCTGATTTCCAGGGAAGTGTAACAGACTGAGGAGGGTTATCGTATTCCAACCACGTGCCATTCTTCTTCATTCTGCCGACAACCTAACCCTCCCAGAATACTATCTCTAAGCTGGACAAGAGATCCTGAAATTAAGTCACAAACTAACGGTCTTCCTGGAACACAATGCCCTTCCTATGTTCTTACATCAAGAGGGTGGATGACATGCAGTCAAATGCTAACTCAGCAGGCACGGACCCACCATCTGCACACATTCCAAAGAAAAGACTGGCCTTGAGTCATTACTGGTAAATAAGCTGTAACTCCCTGAGATATCCTGCCTGATGGATGTGTCTTTTTCTGTGTGTATTTTTCCGAAGTCAGAAGCGGGAAGGCAGACAGACTCCCCCATGCATCCAACTGGGATCCATACGACATATCCACCAGGGGGCAATGTGCTGCCCATCAGGGCTTTGCTCCATTGTGGAAGGAGCCCTTCTAGCTCCTGAGGCGGAGGCCATGGAGCCATTCTCAGAGCCCGGGCAATCTTTGCTCCCATGGAGCCTTGGATGCCGGAGGGGAAGAGAGAGACAGAGAGAAAGAAGAGGGAGAGGGGTGGAGAAGCAGATGGGCGCTTCTCCTGTGTGCCTTGACCAGTAATCGAAACAGGGACTTCCACACGCCAGGCCGATGCTCTACCACTGAGGAATTAGGCCATACCAGACAGTGTATGTGAACAATGTGATTTATGGTGGATGCCTGCTTTGGTGTGCCCAAGGTTTGGTACAACACTGTAACCTTTTCACTTTGGGGGCTAGACAGCCCAGCTGGGTCAGCTTCTCTGGTTGGCAATCCTTCACACATGGTATCAATCTGAAAAGTTTTTCAGACAATAAACATGTCTTATCTGTTTCCCTGGGTCAGGAGTCCAAGCATATAGCCCTTTGCCTAACTGAGTCCTTTTCTCAGGGTTTCAAAACTGCGTGAAGATGTCAGCCAGGCCTTGTGAAATCATCCGGAGCTGGGACCTCTTCCAAGTTCACTGGTTGTTGGAGAATTCAGTTCCTGTGATTGTAGGACTAAGGTCCTCGACTACCAGAGGCAGCATGCTATTTCCTGATGGGTGACCCTCTCCACCAGGAATGGTAACAGGGGAGCACCAGCTATGACTTTTGTTCCTGTCTCTTTTTTTTTTTTAATTAATTAATTTTTTTACACAGAGAGTGAGTCAGAGAGAGGGATAGACAGGGATTACAGACAGGAACGGAGAAAGATGAGAAGCATCAATCATTAGTTTCTCATTGCGCATTGCAACACCTTAGTTGTTCATTGATTGCTTTCTCACATGTGCCTTGACCACGGGCCTTCAGCAGACCGAGTAGCCCCTTGCTGGAGCCAGCAACCTTGGGTCCAAACTGGTGAGCCTCGCTCAAACCAGATGAGCCGGCACTCAAGCTGGCGACCTCGGGGTCTCGAACCTGAGTCCTTGCGCATCCCAGTCCGACGCTCTATCCACTGCGCCACCACCAGGTCAGGCTTGTTCCTGTCTCTTATCTTTAGATACTTTGAAATGGCTCTCTTGACTAGATCAGAGAATTTAGGACTTTACACATCACTCTTAAATTTTGTCCCATACATCTTTTATTCTTTTTTTTTTTTTTTTTTTTTTTTTTTTTGTATTTTTCTGAAGCTGGAAACGGGGAGAGACAGTCAGACAGATTCCCGCATGCACCTGACCAGGATCACCCCGCACACCCACCAGGGGCAATGCTCTGCCCACCAGGGGGCGATGCTCTGCCCCTCCAGGGGGTCACGCTGCTGCGACCAGAGCCACTCTAGCGCCTGGGGCAGAGGCCAAGGAGCCATCCCCAACGCCTGGGCCATCGTTGCTCAAATGGAACCTTGGCTGCGGGAGGGGAAGAGAGAGAGAGAAAGGAGGAGGGGGTTGACAAGCGAGGGGGTTGACAAGCAAATGGGCGCTTCTCCTATGTGCCCTGGCTGGGAATCGAACCCGGGTCCCATACACGCCAGGCCAACGCTCTACCGCTGAGCCAACCGGCCAGGGCCTCCCATACATCTTTTATATTTGAAATTTTAATCTGCAGTGTTCTGTTGTCACAAATTGTAACCGGGATTATAACAGCACACTCTCTTCCCTCATAATATCTACCTTCTAAACAATAGGTAAGGTGGCTCATTTTTTCCCCCTTCTTTTTCCAAGTGAGAGGAGGGGAGATAGAGACATACTCCTGCATGCACATTCACCAGGATCCACTTGGCATCTTTGTGCGAGCCAATGCTCTGCCCATTTGGGGCCACGCTCGCAACAGTGGCATTTTTTAGAGCCTGAGATGAAGGTTCCATGGAACCATCCTCAGAGCCCGAGGCCCATGCACTGGAACCAATCATTCGATGGCTGAAGGAGGGGGAGAGAGAGAAAATGGGGAGAGGTGGACAAGCTGCTGGTCGCTTTTCTTGTGTACCCTCACCATGCGTCAAACCTAAGACATCCTCAGGCTGGACCGACGCTCTAGCATTGAGCCAACTGGCCAGAGCCAAGGTAATTCAATTTTAAAATTACTTAAATAATGCCAGTCTTCTACTCAAAAGTTCCTACTGGTTTCTCAAATCATTTGTAATGAATGCAAGGATTTAAATAGTCTTGATAAGTGACGTGTGACCACTTATCCAGTATCTCAGAACTCCCTGCTGCCACCTCATTGTCCTTGTCTCCCGTCATTTCCTCTCTTCCTAATTATGCAATATCCAGACAAGGTTTCTGAGAGTTCCTCAAACACATTCAGGTTCAGCTCTTTGAAACCCCCCCCCCCCATAGTCTCATATTTGGAAAACTCTGGGAGCTGACTCACAACCCTGAGGTCGCTGGCATGAGTGTGGGCTTATCAGCTTGAGTACAGGATTGCTGGCTTAGTCTCAGATCACTGACATGATCCCATGGTCACTGGCTTGAAGCCCATGGTTTCTGGCTTGAACAAGAGCTCACTAGCTTTCATGGAGCCCCTATCAAGGCACGTGTGAGAAGCAATCAGTGAACAGTTAAAGTGCCACAACTATGAGTTGATGCTTCTCATCTCTTTACCTTCCTATCTTCCTCTCTTTCTCCCTTTAAAAAAAAAAAAAAAAAGCCTTACTGAAGAGCCACACCCACTCCTGAAAGTACAATTCTGGCCAAAAACAGACCCTTTTACATTGCTGGGTTAATTTTTCTTACATCCATTTTTAATCTAAGATATAACTTTTTATTGTATATAGTACTTTTGTTGAGACCAAAGGTACTGTGAAGATGAGAAATAGGACTACTTTTTTTTTCTCTATCTTTTTTTGTACTGTTGTTAGCTGAAAACTATCAGGATATCAAAAAGAAAGTTTTATAGGCCCTGGCTGGATGGGTCAGTGGTAAAGTGTTGGCCCGGTGTGTGGAAGTCCGGGGTACGATTTCCGGTCAGGGCACACAGGAGAAGCACCATCTGCCTCTCCACCCTTCCCCCTTTCCTTCTTCTCTCTCTCTGTCTCTCTTCCCCTCCCTCAGCAAAAGGCTCCATTGGAGCAATGCTGGCCCGGGTGTCGAGGACAGCTCCATAACCTCTGCCTCAAGCGCTAGAATGGCTCTCACTGCAACAGAGCAACATCTCAGATGGGCAGAGCATTGCCCGCCAGTGCGTTGGCCAGGTGCATCCCAGTGGGGCACATGCAGGGGTCTGTCTGACTATCTCCCGCTTCTAACTTTGGAAAAATACCCAAAAAAAAGCAATTCTTACAGAAATAAAGCAATCACATCAACTGAAGGCGGCAATCACAGGTATGGAACACCTAAAAAGAGTTTCCATAAGGACAGAAACTGTCCAGTCAAGACGATCGCATATCATGGAGATCACTGCAGGAGAAAGGGCTATTTCATATGACAGGAAACTTGGATACTTGAGACTAAGTGACACCAAAAGATGATGGAAAAGTAATCAATTTCATTTTTATATCCTAGTGATAAATACTGAAAAATGCAATCAAGAACACAATTCCAATTACTGCATAATAAAAGACAATATCATACACAGGTACAACCTAAGAAAGGAGAGGCTTAAAGGTTTTATTCTGAAACTTATACAACTTTGTTGGAAGAAATTAAAGACCTAAATAGAAAGAAAAACACCCAATGATCCTATATTAGGATGAAGAATATAGTTAAAATGAACTTACTACACAATGAGATAGAGTCAATGTAATCCCTATCAAAATCCTAGCTGCTTTGTTTTGTAGAAATTCACAAGCTCATTCTAAAATTCAAGTGAAAATTTAAAAATGAAGATGTCAAAGTGATCTGGAAAGAGAGGAGTGCCATTGGAGAATTCACTCTTTCCAATTTTGAAAGCTGCTACAAAGGTATAGAAATAAAAAACACTGGGCCCTGGATGTCTAGCTCACTGGTAGAGCATCAGCCCGGCATGTGGAAGTCCCGGGTTCGATTTCCAAGACAGGGGACAGAAGCGCCCATTTGCTTCTCCACCCTTCCCCTTCCTCTTTCTCTCTGTCTCTCTCTTCCCCTCCCACAGCTAAGGCTCCAAAGGAGCAAAGCTGGCCTGGATGCTGAGAATGGCTCCATGGCCTCTGCCTCAGGCACTAGAATCGCTCCATTTGCATTAGAGCAATGCCTCCCATGGGCAGAGCATTGACCCCTGGTGGGAATGCCCAATGGATCCCGTTTGGGCACATATGAGAGTCTGTCTCTCTGCATCCCCCCCTCCCCACTTCTCACTTCAGAAAAATACAAAACAGGCCCTGGCCGGTTGGCTCAGCAGTAGAGCGTCGGCCTGGCGTGCGGGCGAATGGGTTTGATTCCCGGCCAGGGCACATAGGAGAAGCGCCCATTTGCTTCTCCACCCCCCCCCCCCACCTTCCTCTCTGTCTCTCTCTTCCCCTCCCGCAGCCAAGGCTCCATTGGAGCAAAGATGGCCCGGGCGCTGGGGATGGCTTCTTGGCCTCTGCCCCAGGCACTAGAGTGGCTCTGGTCGTGGCAGAGCATCGGCCCCTGGTGGGCAGAGCATCGACCCTGGTGGGCGTGCCGGGTGGATCCCGGTCGGGCGCATGCGGGAGTCTGTCTGACTGTCTCTCCCTGTTTCCAGCTTCAGAAAAATGGAAAAAAAAAAAAAAAAAAAAAAAAAAGAATGGAGTTCAGGAGATTCCTGCTCTCACATGGAAAAGGATAAGTCAGAGGCCAGCTGCCGTGGCAATGAGTACACCGCACAGGAAGGAAGTGGGTATTAGACAATATTAAAGAGATGTTAATGTCGGAGTCCATCCCACAGAACAGAAAAAGGTTCACTTAGGGGAACTGCTGAAACATTCAAGACTGATGAGAACTGCTTATGAAAAACGTTTGAAGGAGGTGGACAAAGAACGACATAAATGCAGCATGAAAACCAGGCTGTCACATGGACACAGCCTCCAAGGTGGGGCTGAAAGTTATGAAGAGAAATCGCTATTTCCAAACAGGGCAGGAAGGCGCAGCAGTTAGAAAAATGTAATGAATTCAAAGTACTGTCTTTCTAGAGAGGCAAGAAAAGTAAAATTTCATAGCAAGAAAGGGGGAAACAGGCAGAGACACTGAGGCCGAGGACGAAGAACAGAAAGATCTGAGAATCCTAGGAAGAAGAAAACTATGCAAACAAAACAAGATGTAGAAAGAATAAACAGGGATGGTTGCTCTAATGAGAAAAAAAAAAAAGGTATGTTTTCTTTGGTTTGCTCATTCACTGTCATGGCTCTGACACCTTCTCTGACTCCCTGGTCCCCCACCTTGCTGGTTCTCACTCACTCACCTGGACAGAGCAGATGTTGGGGTCCATCCCCTACTGTCCACGGTTCTTCCCCTCGCTCCAACTTAGAAAGGGCATCTGGTTTGCAGGATTGATACCCTGCTCAGAGGGAAAAATGACACAAGACTTAAACTTACTGAACTGGGCTGCAGTCAGTCAAGACGAACAATGTTACATTTCAGGGAATGAACACACTTCACATCTGTAACACAAAGTCTGTTGTCTCAGGAGGCAGAATGTGATACCTTCTTGTCTGAGGTAATGGAAGGATCTGAGGTCTACCTTTCAGAGAACTGTAGTTATTCAAGAGAGTTAAGCAACTGAGGGGAAAAAAGCCACTGACAGACACCTTCTAAGTGACACAGGGGAGCTGTCCTCACCCAATGACACCAGATGGCTGGAGATCTCCAACATCACGTCCCGGTACAGGTCCTTCTGATCGGGGTCCAGGAGCTGCCACTCCTCCCGGGTGAAGTCCACAGTCACATCGTGAAATGTGAGGCATTCCTGTATCAACACCGTGCTGGTTAATGGTGTGACATGCTTTCGATGATATAAAAGAAATGTTAGTTTTTCTGCACATTTTCACTTTATATGATACATCTATACAGTGAAAGAAGTTTTATTTTGTTGTTTATTTATTTATGTATTTATTTCTTTTTGGACAGAGACAGTGAGAGAGTCAGAGAGAGGGACAAATAGAAACAAACAGACAGGAAGGGAGAGAGAGAAGCATCAATTCTTCGTTGTGGCACCTTAGTTGTTCATTGATTGTTTTCTCATATGCGCCTTGACCAAGTAACTATAGCAGAGCAAGTGACCCCTTGTTCAAGCCAGCGACTTTGGGCTCAGGCCAGCGACCTTCAGCCTCAAGCCAGTGACCTTTGGGCTCAAGCTAGTGACCATGGGGTCGTGTTTGTGATCCCACGCTCAAGCCAGCGACCTCGCACTGAAACCAGATGAGCCTGTGTACAAGCTGGGCACTTTGGCGTTTCTAACCTGGGTCCTCTGCATCCTAGTCCAATGCTCTATCTGCTGCGCTACCGCCTGGTCAGGAGAAAGAAGTTTAATTTTAATATGCAGTTGAATAATCACTGTTACGGTTAGGTTTATGGGTCCTCTAAATCTAGAGCCCCTTTAAAACTCAAATTCCCCTCACCCTGGAAACTTTTCACTATGGAAACTTTTTCATTAAGCATCTGCCTCACCCACCCTCCTTCTTCCCTTAAGGAAATGCCCCCAACCTGGGATGGTTCTGAGAAATGTCCGTGGGACAAGGTCATCCGAAGGAACCTAAGAGTTGGGAAAAAAAGACAGTCTGTGATTAAGGCGACAAATCAAGATATACTAAATCTAAGCATGTGCAGGCGCAGGCACCCCCATGGCAGCAAAGGCCTGCAGCAACCCCTATATCTAACGCTCCCTCCATCTCTGCAGCTCGGAGCTGACACCCCTTGTTGGTTTCAGCCCACTTGCATCCAGGTGCTTTCAAAATAAACTTTCCTTTGGGGACAGACTAGCCTCGTGTTTTTGGTTCAGCCCCCATGGTTTCTGCCTTTCATTCTGGTGCCAAAACCCAGGAGCTGTGTGTCAGAGACAAGTCAAGGGTCTAAAGCTGACCCCAGCAGGGGTGAGGTTTCACACCCGGTGACTGGTAAGAGGTATCAGCCCATCTCAGGCTTACCTCCAGATCTTGCCTCTCTTGCCCGTGGAGTTGAGAGACTGGTCTCCCTGACCCTCTGGCCGTGCCTCCTGAACCCACCAAGAAGGGAAATTCCCTTTTCCTACGCAGAGACCAACCGAAAACCAGACACCGGGATCTGCCATCTTGTTTCAGCGCACCACATCCACACCAGGCAACAATCACATTCCGGTTAGTGAATGTAGTGGCTCTAAAATCGGAAACTTTCCCAAACCCTCCTGCACCTCTCATTCCACCATCCAGGATGGTCCATTTCAAACATTCAACGTTGTTCAGAGGGCATTCAGGCATTTGCCAGGCATTGGCCTCCGGCTGGACTGCCCTACAGCGATGCCTGGAAAGCAGCCAGCCTCCATTTCCAGGGGCCTAAGGCAGCGCGGATGCCTCCCTTGTCCAAACGCTCATCCCTCCACATCATGGGGAACTCTCAACCCACTATCCCCAAAAGACAACCTGTCTGCGTTGCATCCAAAGATTCCTCCAAATGCTCAGTCTTATACCAGATCTTAGGCCAGATGGGCAATCTTTTCAGCTTGGTGTGTCAAAATTCACCAAAAAACCAAGCATAACTCGGGTGGTGTGTCACTTTGAGAAAAAAAACATACTTTGGGATATTTATTAAATAACAAAAATCTATAATTGTAATATATAACTGTATTTAACAAACAAAAACTATATATTTATATTTAACTTACCTGCTTAGTGACTTCTTTGTTCATCTGTCAGTCGGTTTCTTTTGTAGGTCTTGCTATTATTTAACTTGTGTGGGGTGCCGTGAACTAAGATAAGTGAGGGGGAGGGGGAACTCTTTAACTAACCTGCCTATAAGTGACTTTTTTGTTGCTGAATATCATTGGCTAAATCTTCAGTTGAAGGTTGCTTTTGTGTACACTTCAAGCCCAAGCAAGCACTACTAACTTCATCTGTCAATCTGTTTCTTTTGTTGGTTTTGATATTATTTAACACTTAGAATAAGGTCTTAAAAAAAAGTACGTAAAGGGAAAAATTGTGAGTAAAGCCACTGCTATATTTTTCAGGCTGCTAAGAGTGTCTGGTAATCGGTTCCAGGCACTCCAAATTTCCTGTTTGTAGTGGCACTCCTCTTGATTCTCCAAGCGGCACCTTTCCGATTCTGAAGCTTTGACCTCAAGTCGACAAACACCTGAGCCCAGATGCTGTCTTGAAATTCTGCAAGTTGCACCTTATGTAAATTAAGATGGCTGCCACTATTTCTAATGGCAGGAAATGGCACCCATAGCACAGGCCCTCGCCTCTCCCAGCCTCCCAGTCATTTATCTCAGTAATGGTCAATTACAAATCCACGACACCCCAGAACAGTAGATTGAATGATGGTTGCTGTGGTTATGTGGTTGCTGGTAATGGTGATCACAGGGCCCCGAGAGATGCGTCCCCCGCAGCATTCTGCTGCTCCCTTCTCCCGGCCAGAAGTGAGGTCAAAGTGAGGTCAAAGGTCCCCTGACTGGAAGTCTCAGAACCAGACGCTCTGTGCCGGAGTTCTGTTGTTTTGGCCTACAGACATCTGGCACAGAGTGTCTACACTACAGCAAATGTTTATCCTCGGCTACTGCACTTGGTCGTGCAGGAGCCGAGGATGAAATGTCCTTGGCATGCGGCCCATACTTCTCTGGTATGTGACCACATGCAGCCGCGTGTCATCGAAAATGGCTACGCATGTCAGTGCTGACACGACTGTCATAGGTTCGCCATCATGGTCTTAGGCTGTCAGTGAAACGAAGTGTCCCAGATCCCCTATATCCAGGCCTTGCTTGCACTCAGATCACAACGCATTGTGTGATTCTTGCTCTCCCTCTCAAGTGTTTCTTCTCCACTTAAAACCCGAAGCATCCCCCTGACTTGGAAGACCCTTCTAGAGTTTCTTCCTTTGATCTTGCCAACCACAGAGCCCCATTCCCACCTCTTCTTTTTACTCACTCTGCTCCTCAACCTCCTAATTCCCAGGATGCAACCTCCTAGTAACCAGAGCCCCCTCCCTATTCACTATGGCCACTGTCCCGCACCTCCCCCTCCCTCCAGGTTTTCCCACAGGCACAGCCATGGACCCCTTCTTCACCAGTGCAGACCCGCTCTGAGATGATCTTCAGCCCTGCTACCTCCCCTACCTCGGCCCCCATCATTAAGATCGCTTTTATAAAAGGTAGCTGGATCCAGGGCACTGTCCTACTTCATGACCCTATTTCCTTAACTGACCTATCGCAGAGAAATACGACCTGTGACCCCTCTAGTGCAGAAGGGCAAGTAGTCCTTCACATGAATTTTACTTCCCAGTCTGAACCCGGCATCCGGCACAAATTACTAAAGCTGGAAAACAAACCTCAAATTCCCCAACAAGACCTTTTAAACTTGGCCTTCAAGATCTTTAACAATAGGGAAAAAGGAGTCCCAAATTATAAACTAGGTCACTTTCAAATGTTAGCCTCTGCCATCAAGAGCCCACAGACTGAATCCTGGAGCACTAAGGATGATCCGAAAAGCAAAAATTATCCTAGTAACACCCTGCCAGGTGCTTGCTGTAAGTGAGGCAATGACGGTCACTGGCCCAGCAAGTGTCCTCATCCAGGCCTGCCCTCAAAGCCTGGCTCCCTTTGCAGTTGGCCCCATTGGAAGTCGGACTGTGATTGGACCTCTCTAGGTAAGACCCTCATGTTTTCCTAGGCTGGCTGACCCTTCCTATCCAGAGCTGATAGGCCTGGCCCCTGAAGAACAAAGGTGCCTGGGGATGAAAGCCCACATCTTCTGAGCCTTGAGCAAAATTGATGGTGGCAAGTAGGCCAATTTTTTTCCTTATAAATACCAGGACAACTTATTCTACTTTACTAGAGTACAAATGACCCCTACAACAATCTGTATTCTCTGTTGATGTTGTTGTTTTTTTACAGAGACGAATAGAGTCAGAGAGAGGAATAGATAGGGACAGACAGACAGGAATGGAGAGAGATGAGAAGCATCAATAATCAGTTTTTAATTGTGACACCTTAGCTGTTCATTGATTGCTTTCTCATATGTGCCTTGACTGTAGGCTACAGCAGAGTGAGTGACCCCTTGCTCGAGCCAGCGACCTTGGGTCCAAGCTGGTGAGCTTTTTGCTCAAGCCAGATGAGCCCGTGCACAAGCTGGCGACCTCGGAGTCTCGAACCTGGGTCCTCCACATCCCAGTCTAACGCTCTATCTATCCACTGTGCCACCTCCTGGTCAGGGTGTTGTGGGGATTGATAGCCAAATTTCCCCACCCATGTCAACCACACTCTTGCAATACATGCTAGGATCCCTCCCTTTCACACATATCTTTTCTTTTTTTTTTTCCTTTTTGTATTTCTCTGAAATTAGAAGCAGGGAGACAGTCACACAGACACCTGCATGTGCCCAACCAGGATCCACCTGGCATGCCCACCAGGGAGCGATGCTTGCCCATCTGGGGCATTGCTCCAATGCAACTGGAGCCATTCTAGCATCTGAGGCAGAGGCAAGAGAGCCATCCTCAGCGCCCGGGCCAACTTTGCTCCAAATGGAGAGAGAGACAGAAAGGAGTGAGAGGGGGAATCATGGAGAAGCAGATGGGCACTTCTCCTGTGTGCCTTGCCCGGGAATCGAACCTGGGACTTCCACATGCCGGGCTGACGTCTACCACTGAGCCAACCAGCCAGGGCCTCACACATGACTTTTTACTTCTCCCCTCCTGTCCCACCCTGCTACTGGGCCAAGATAGTCTTTTAAAATTAATAGCACCCTCACTCTCCATAGCACCCATAATCCTCTTAACCCCCCCAATTTGGCTCAGGTTTCCATCCTACTTCTCCTTACAAAGCTCAGAGAAAAAAGATCTTATCCCCCGCATCCAGACATAAAACTTGCAAAAAAAAAAAAGGAGAGGGGACAAACCAGGTCATTTATCTATCTTAAAATATCTTCCTGGAGCTCTGAACATTGTTGTAGTTCTTAAAACAGTAAGAAAATTAACACCTCTTCAGACTCTGGGCAGACTGTGAAAGGGAGAGGGGTCAAGCCAGAAACTCAGTGCAAAGGGAAAAAAAGGGCACTTTTAAAATGCAAGCAGCTGCTCAGCAGCCCATCCCCTCCCCTCTTTTCAGTCATCCTGAAAGGCTGCCAGGGACAAACAAAAAAAACACCTCCCTAGGATATGACTACCTACCACAAACTGCTTTTAGCTAGAAAGGCTTGATTTAAACCATCCTTAATGTTTACTCTGAGTCTCTAAGTTTACAAGGCCATTGTGCTGGGCTCATCTGAGCTTGTCCGCTTTAGTTTGTGACCCCATCTTTTACTTTTCCTCCACAGTTCATAAAAGTATCCATCTAAAATTGCTAATTACTAATGTAGTTCTCTCTTAAAATTCAGGTTTTTGGAAACAATTCTGATTAATTGGAAATAAGTTGTATGGTTGTAATGATAAAGGCAATAAGGTATGAAGGTTCTTTTGAAAGGAAAAGAAAGTAAGTTGGTTATTTCTGAATAGAAAAGGTTTGTGTAAGTTGCAGAAAGTTTGTGTAGGCTGTAGAAGGTTTGTGCAGAGGGACAAGTATTTACAAGATAGTTTTACAGACTAAAATTGGAAACATATCATGTATCATTTTATTCTGCTTCCCCAAAACCACACATAGTCACAACCTGTTCTTCCCTTACTTCTATACCAGATCCATGATGCTTCTCTTATTTTGTCTAAGTTTTATTCTCTCTATAATGTCCTTAAATTCCTGGTCCCCTTTGTTTCCTCTCCATCCATGGGAGAATAATTCCCTACTTATCACCACAACAATTCTTAATCACCAAACCTTTCCTGCCTTAAACTCCAGCCACTGGCTATGCTATCATCAACCAATCCCCTCCAGTTCTCCATATTTAGTGGGGCCCCTGCTAATCTCACACATACTGTTCGGCTACAACCATATTGGCCTAGTCCAGAATCCCTTGATATTGGACAAAATCCACCAATCCCTGTTACTGTAACGCCTGCTAATACTAATTAGCATCTCTGTCTGACCCATTTTACACTCTGACACACAGGATAGGTCCCAACTTACTCAAACAGCAGTCATACCCTACATACATTCAATCTAGACACTGTCCGTTTTAAAATTCAGTGTTGGCCCGGCCGCAACACTTCCTGCTGGGATGCTTCCAGCCATTTCTATACCAAGTTTACCTGTAATGACAATCTTAATAGAGTCTCCTTCTCCTCTAACCCCAACATTATATATAATAAAACTAACCCACCCCCCAGGGGTCTGCTTCAAGTGCAGACGGGAGGCACACTGGACCTGCTCCTGTCCCAATCCCAGGCCACCAGCAAAGCCTGCCCTCTCTATAATTGTATAGGCCATTAGAATTCAAAACTCCCACAAGCCCCTTAAAACAGGAAAGTCATCCCTTCTTGTCCAGGCCTCTCCCTGGCACTGGCTCGGATGCAACAGAACTTCCTGACATCCTGGGCAGGGGCGGGGGGGGGGGGGGGGGGGCGGAGAAGATCAGCAGAGCCTGACCTCAACACAGGCCTCCGCCTCCACCATCTGAGTGGGAAACCCTCGGGTAACTCTACAGGTCCCCAGCAAGACCATTTCTTTCCTATTAGATATGAGGGACACTTATCTGACACTCTTTAAATTTTCAGGACAACTGTTTCTTTCCACCATCTCAATTATTGGGGTTCACAGTCTTCCGTCCATCTTACTGATCACACCTCTCTCCTCTGTCGTCTAGAATATCACCCTATTATCCACCCCTCCCTCATTATTCCCAGATGACCAACCTAGAACGGGATAAGAGAGCAAAAACCTCACTTTTAGGAAATCAACAACAGTTCTTTTCTCCCACAATCTTTCTAACTTACTGGCTCACAAAGCTACACAAACTCTCTTTCCCTCCCAAACTCAAGTATTTCATAACATCTTCATAGCTTCCCCACATGTCTCCTTGGCCAAAAGCACAAAACTTAATCCTGTTACTCCCCTGCCTCTCCCTGACCAAGATCCACTCATTCATGTTCAAACATTCTTCATCTCAAAGTGCCTCTCTCCCCACCTCACAGACCAACCGCTGCCTAATGCAGACCACACTTGCTTCACTGATGGCAGTTCTTACACACGTCAAGGGAAGTGGGTAGCTGGATATGCCAGTCTCCATCCTCCAGACTACGGAGGCTAAATCCCTTCCCTCAGAGACCACATCCCCACAAGCTGAATTAATAGCTCTCTCTAGCCTACAATCTACACCATATTTTCACTCCATAAGACATACCTGACCATAAGACGCACCTAGGGTTTTAAGGAGAAAAATAAGAAAAAACAATCTGAATGAAATAGTGTGTTAAAATATTTTAAAAAATAAACCACAATAATATTTCAACAGTGTAAACTCGCCCTGGCCGGTTGGCTCAGCGGTAGAGCGTCAGCCTAGCGTGCGGAGGACTCGGGTTCGATTCCCGGCCAGGGCACACAGGAGAAGCGCCCATTTGCTTCTCCACCCCTCCGCCGCGCTTTCCTCTCTGTCTCTCTCTTCCCCTCCCGCAGCCAAGGCTCCAATGGAGCAAAGATGGCCCAGGCGCTAGGGATGGCTCCTTGGCCTGTGCCCCAGGCGCCAGAGTGGCTCTGGTCGCAACATGGCGACGCCCAGGATGGGCAGAGCATCGCCCCCTGGTGAGCAGAGCATAGCCCCATGGTGGGCGTGCCCGGTGGATCCCGGTCGGGCGCATGCAGGAGTCTGTCTGACTGTCTCTCCCTGTTTCCAGCTTCAGAAAAATGAAAGAAAAGAAAAAAAAAACAGTGTAAACTCAGCAGTATTAACAACCATTAGCACTGTTATTAACAAATGAGAAGAGACTTTAATGTTCAAATACTCTTCTAAGTGTCCAGGAACCCGCAGCAGCAAAAAAAAAAATGAACATTTGCTCCATAAGATGCAGAGGCATTTTCCCCTCCACTTTTGGGGGGGGGGGGGGAGTGTGTCTTATGCAGTGAAAAATAATTCTTTTCCTATAGGATACAAACCTCTCCTACAATTTTTGAGACCTGTTATCATCCCCAAAATTTAACCTCTACTCTCCAACATAGAACCAAAGCTTGCTCCATCTGCAACTCAGTCTCTGCACAGGGAAGTGTCAGGACCCATCCTTCTCCACATATCAAGCGAAAGGCCAGGTGCCAGGGCAGGACTGATAAACAGATTTCACCCATGTGCCCCAGACCTTCATTCAACACATAATTCCCCAACTTGGCTTTCCAACATCATTACAGTCTGATAACAGACCAGCATTCATATCTCAAAATAACACGACAGCATCCACCCTCAACATACACTGCAATCTACATGTACCTTATAAACTCCAATCCTCAGGAAAGGTTGGAAAAATCACCTCTATTATAATAGACAAAGCTTAGACACATTTAACAAAGCTAAGCATAAAAACTCAAAAATCCTAAACCTCTCTCCTCCCTATATCTTTAGTGAGGATTCAGGCAACCCCAAAGGACCCTACATCCCCTTAGTCTTTTTAAACCCCTGTACAAAGGCTTTTCCTGTTAGGAAACTTCCCTCCCACAGAAACCCCTCTAGGGGTCTATCTCCCAACTCTAAACCGTGTCAGACAACTTGTGAGGGAACATGCAGGTCAGGTCTGGCTACAACCACACACCAGGAACGCCCTCTGCTCCCTTCTTACCAAAGGATGGGTCCTACTGAAAGACAGGCATCTCCCCCACCATTACAGCCGAAATGGCAGAGCCCATGCCAGGTACTACTCACTACCCCCACAGCTGGAAAACTGAAGGGACTGCCCACCTGGGCTCACCTTTCTGGGCTAAAATGCATCCCAAAAAAACCCAGGTCACAGGGAAGAACTCAGCCTCATAAATCCCAAAGTGACCCCAATGAACCCACAAATATTCACCTTTCCCGCATACCAGAAAAACCAGCAAGTGAGTAACACCCCTTGTGCCTGTCCCCTTTCTGCTCCTCTATCTGACCCCTTACCCCACTGCCTCAAAATATCCTCTCTGTTCTCTCTGCTGCACCTCTCCCATTAAGGGTTCCTATGCTCACATTCCTCTGGGACTCCTACCTAATGGAGTATTTAGATTCTCCTTGCGAAGCAATTTCCAAACTCCTATATCCCAATTGTCTAGTCACTTTTCAATTTGGAGACCCCCAATTAGGAGTAAGCACCTTTATTACTTTCTTCCTCCTCAGGAATCTTAACAGTGTAAATTCTAACACCACGCTGAAGTCCTTTCCAACTTCTTTATATTTAGAACAAAATCCTACTCTCACATATTCCCTCCTAAATAAATAAATCCTACTTTAGCTCAGGGTTGCTGGCTCTGTCTCTCCCTGTCGTCCTCCGCCTACACTGCTGTTCCAGTACCTCTTGCTCAGTGGGACACCATTAAAACAACCTGAGCCCGCACAGAACAAAGGGGTACTAGTTCTACTGAAGTGGCAAGATCCCTTCTTCATAACTATGTAACTGCCCAAGCTTACCAAGCCTCCCTACGTTTCCAGACTTAGGCCAACAGTTAAAAAACAAGTACTCCTAACTCTCCCCCTATAAAAAAGGTCCTGCTGCTTTACACACTCTCCTACTAAGTCAAGTCAAGCCCCCTGTGCCTCAGCAGAACCTCAGGGACCGGTTTAGTTGGCCACATGCCAAAAAGAGCATGCAGCTTTACTATTATTACTCTGCAATATCCCACCACACATTGGTCATGACCAATAGACCACCAGGTGTCTCCTGAGGCAAACAGCCACTTCTTGCAACCAGTCCCGTTTCCCTTTCCTACTTTACAAAACCCTTCTTTTAATTCCTCTTATCCCTGCATCTGCCATTTCCCCCGGATCACCGCCTACCCTGATGTCTCTTTCACTTTCACTGCACCCGACAAGCACCCATCTGTCTCCCCTTATTTGAGCAGGAATAGTGTCTACATTATCAGTCTGCACAGCAGAACCCCAAGTAAGGAGCACACCTCCCTACCCTCTTTCTCACCTCTTCTCAATTCATCTCCCTCCCTGCCTGACACAACAGGGAATGTTGTTCCTCTGCAGGGAGGATGCTACCTTGGCCTTCCTACTACCTGGGCGGAGCCTGTGCTTTAACATACCTCTCTCCCAATGGTGACATACCCTCAACAACCAGTCTCTCCCCATTCCAGTGACTCAGGAACTCCAGCACAGAAGGCCAGTGCAGCTCACCCCTCTCTTGGTAACCCTCAAAATAACTTCGGGAGTTGGGACATGCCGTGGGCCAGCCACGAGTATATTCAGGTCCCAAGTGGGAATGGTACAGAATTAGAAAAAATAGACTTAAAGAGTTAAAAAATATAAAAGATGGGTTCAGGAAGGCCCTGCAATTCCTGCTAGCAGTAAATACCACCATAGCTGGGAGCAAAACATGGCTGCCCCCAGAAACCGCTATTTCTTTCTTACAGGGCAATGTGGAAATTAGTATACAGTTTCCAAGGCAACTCAAGAACTCCCACCACCAGCAGGAAGCAGCCATGGAAGACAAGAGACCTTCAGCCCTTTTCCATAAACAACAAAAAGCTGGAATGTTAGGGGTAAATTAGCCCCTGAAAACTCATATTCACCTCAAGCTGCCTGGCCTTCACTTTGAAATGTAGCAAAAGTTTACCTTCCCAGGAATGTCTGGGAAAGCTTGCCTGGGGAGTGACCTGACCATTAGGGGAGTTTAAAATCACAACATTTGTTTGTAAAAGCCTAACCACAGACTCGGATCCCAGCTATTTCTGGGAGTCTGACCTCTTGGTTGTCTTCAAAATTTACCAAGGTCACCAGAAAGAACCTCACTGATTAAACCTTAAGCCAGAACAAAAAGAAAAGAGAACCTGTGTCTCTGCAGCAGAATTCCCACGCTAAGTCAGTACCAAAGCCACAAAACCCACAATATGCTAATCTGAGTTAACCCAGTGCAAGGATCCCAAGGCAGCAAAGGCTTGTAACAACCCCTATATCTAAGGCTTGCTCCCGAGCTTGAGGCTGACACCTGTCTGCTGGTCTCCGACCGCTTGTATGCTTCCATCCAGCCGCTTTTTTATTTTTATTTATTTTTCTGTGACACAGAGGGACAGACAGGAAGAAAGAGAGATGGGGAGCATCAATTCTTTGTTGCGGCACCTTAGTTGTTCATTGATTGCTTTCTCATATGTTCCTTGACTAAGGGCTCCAGCAGAGCAAGTGACCGACGCCTTGCTCAAGCCAGTGACATTGGTCTCAAGCCAGCAACCATGGGTCATGCCTACCATGTCATGCTGAAGCCAGTGACTCAGAGCTCAAGCTGGTGAGCCCGCACTCAAGCCTCAGTGTTTCAAACCTGGGTCATCTGCGTCCCAGTTTGACGCGCTATCCACTGTGCCACCTCCTGGTCAGGCAAGGTGCTTTTAAAATAAACTTTCATTTGAGAAAACACTAGCCTCCTATTTTCAGTTTGTCTTGCAGTTTCTGCCTTTCACAATGTATATAAAAAATTAATGGCAGACACAAACCACATTAAAAAGACTTTTTTTGGTCTTAAAGACTACTATAGTCCTGGCCAGGGCACATACAGAAACAAATCCATGTTTCTGTCCCTCTCTTCCCTTTCCCTCTCTTAAATTTAAAAAATAAAGAATATAAATATTTTTATGTCATTAAACTTGTAATCCCAGATGAATCATATTTTAGGATCCTACCCTCTAAAAACTGGTAACTGTAGACTCTGTGGCAGGTGAGTAATATGAGGAGACATCAGGAAGGACACAGATGTCCACGACAAACCCACTTTCCTATTGTGTACTGGAGAGTGCAGTCACTGCTTGAGATAAGAAAAAGTGCAAACTGCAAAGTAAGAAAGATAACTAAATGTATATTCAGGAATTACTTATTTAAAAGAGACTGTTGTCAAGTATTGTACTCTAATCCTCAGGTTATACAGAGACACCAAGTCCAAATGATTTTTCGAGGAGTTTATTAATTAGCCGGCTAGCTACATGGGGCACGATCGCAAATCATGTAGAAAGGCCCTACAACTCTGTGGCTGATTTTATAGACCAAATCACATACCGGTTGGAGTAAGGAAGGGCTCTTGATCCCTTTGTCTAGAGGTATACTTTACTCTCATGACTTTAGGGTGAGTCCCAGTATAGGAATTCTTCATTAAGGTACAGAAATATTCTTTTCTAAAGGTTTTTAAGAAAAGAGAAGTGAAGAGATTCTCAGGGAAGTTCTATCTTCCTTGCTCTGTAGTTAAATTATGACTTATCTGACCCAGTTGCCCTTGTAAGCCAGGAAACTCTTGCATTCTTCTCTTCCATTTCTCCATAGAAAGGGGAGGGGGGGTAGGAGGCCTCACTTTTACTCTTTAAAATGGCGTTGCTAATACCAAGTTCTACAGTTCCTTGGTACCTTATCACAAGACCAGGCATCCACTAAGCACATATTCACTTAAATAGGTAGAACGAAGTGCATGCACCATGTAACTAAATTCATTCCTATATTTTTTGTTTTAGTGAGAGAAAAAGAGAAAAACAGACAGGGACAGATAGAAAAAAAGGGATAGAGATGAGACGCATCAACTCATACTTGTACCTTGGTTTTCATTGATTGCTTTCACATATGTGCCTTGATCAGGGGGCTCCAGCCGAGCCAGGAAGCCTGTGATAAGGTGCCAAGGAATTACAAAAATTGATAACATTAGTAGTTTAAAAGGAAGAGTCAGACCTCCTTACCCTTCTTCTCTGAAAAGAAAAAAAAAACCCAGAGAAAAAGATTAAAGGGGCAAAAGTTAGTAACTAATCATAGTTCTCTGGAAGGATAAAACTTTTCTGGAAACTCCTTCTTCCCCTTCCTGAAGATCCTTTAGAAGACAATGTATACATATCTTAAGTAAAAATTAAGAATGCTCACTGATTCTAACTCTTCCTCTCCTCCTGGAATCCTGAGAGTGACTATACCTCTAAACAAAGGGATCACGAAACCACTCCCCTTATTGAAAAACCTGATTCTGTAACATTTTATATGCTTTCTAATAATCATCCCTCTTGAAATCCTTTATATGTATAAAAACTTGTAAACTAAACAAGCAGGGACAACACTTTTAGCAAAAGTATTTTCATTTGGCCTCTCTCCTAATCCTAAGCTAACCATTTCCCTGTGGCGACAGGGATAGGGGGTAGACACTAGAAGATTTGGGAATATCTTTGCGGGTATGTACAATAATTATCACTACTGTGTTATCTTGTGGTGTAAGAATGCTTTTTCCTTTTAATAGATAATATAGATAGATGTTGCAAGCTTGTTAGTAACTATTATACCATGCTCTCTCCTTACCTACCTGTTGGGCAGAGAAAATATATTATGCTCACTTTGTTAAAGACGGCACTGCCCACGAGGCCGTTGCCCAGGTGATATTAATGTGTCTTTGTGGGCAGTTAGAATCCTTGTAGCCTGGGGCTTGGTTTTGGGATTAAGCCTTTCCCACCCTTTTTTGATGTAGGGTGGTACAATCCAATCATGCCTCAGAGAAGTGACTTTGTATTAGAGACTTCCCTATTTTGTATATTGGATTAAGAGTTTGGATTTCTACACTATAAAATGGGGACGGAGCGGGAGCTTGCTCCCTTGGTTCCTGAGATTATCATTAGAAGAGAGAGCAGAGGAGAGCAGAGAAAGGCCACTTGGAGGAGGCCAGGAGAATCAGCCAAGATGGTGGAGTGCTGAGTGAGATGCCAGTTTGTGTAGAGTTTGTATTTGGGATAAGGAAGGAGATGGGGAACAGAAGTGAATAAGTCTGGTGAGCTAGAAACCTTTGATTCTAAGAAACTCGGATAAGTCAGTGGCTTTGGGAGCACTGAATGTGATTGGGTTTTGGAGCCCAGTGTGTGTTTTTACTTGCCCGCTGGGTGCAAGCTAGGATTAAAGACTATGGCCCACCAGTTTGTGGCTCCGTTGTTTCTTTACCGACTGTCCGAATCCAATGAGAACCTGCAAAGGCCAGAAGGCTGCTGCGATGGCGGCTCCTGGCCTTACACTACCACAACCAGTACTTGATTTTGTATAAAAGAAGGTCTAGAATGGTACGAGGGCCTACATGATTTGGGATCGTGCCCTGTGTAGCTAGCTGGCTAATTAATAAATTCCTCAAAAATTCACTTGGACTTGGTTACGTAACTCGCGGATTTAATTGCAGCACTTTACAACCCCTTGCTCAAGACAGCGACCTGGGGCTCAAGCTCAATGACCTTGCAGGGGTCCCCAAACTTTTTACACAGGGAGCCAGTTCACTGTCCCTCAGACCCTTGGAGGGCCACCACAGACATGCTCCTCTCACTTTCCACCAATGAAAGAGGTGCCCCTTCCGAAATTGCGGCGGGGCCTTAGTTTGGGGACGCGTGCCTTAGGGTTTCTAACCTGCGTCCTCAGCATTCCAGATGAAAGCTCTCTCCACTGCACCCAACCACTGGTCAGGCTAAACTCATTCCACAGACACTCAATCACTAGCAGTGGGGTCCGCACGGGACATGGCCCGTCCCCCTCGCAAACACCACATGAAGTATGGCCAGCAGCCATAAGGAGTAGAAAATACAACCTGGTCCCCAGAAGTTCCCAGGAAGTGTTCTAAGGAAAAGTAAGACTTTCCCATATATAAACCAGAATTTTTCCTGCTACTCTTAGTATTGCCTTGTCCTCCCACAGATGTACAGTGGAGAAGGGAGGGAGCTGTTTGGGTGTGGTTCTTGTTTGCCCTAGGGCCTCCAGCAGGCTTCCCCAGTAACTAAGTAATAAATGGTTACATCTTTCAACTCTGCCTACTGGTGGTGTTTCTGGATTACCCAATTACAAGGTTGACATCCCCGGCCTGGAATTCCTACATTACTCTAGCAATGGAAACTGGGACCACCACGTTTGACTAAAAGACAGCAGGATTTCATTTATACACTGTGGCCCTGGCTGGTTGGTTCAGTAGTAGAGCGTCGGTCTGGTGTGCAGAAATCCCGGTTTTGATTCCCGGCCAAGGCACACAGAAGAAGCGCCCATCCGCTTCTCCACCCCTCCCCCTCTCCTTCCTCTCTGTCTCTCTCTTCCCCTCCCGCAGCTAAGGCTCCATTGGAGCAAAGTTGGCCCGGGCACTGAGGATGGCTCCATGGCCTCTGCCTCAGGCGCTAGAATGGCTCTGGTTGCAACAGAGCAGCGCCCCAGATAAGCAGAGCATGCCCCCTGGTGGGCGTGCCAGGTGGATCCCGGTGGGGCACATGCAAGAGTATGTCTGACTGCCTCCCCGTATCCATCTTTTGAAAAATACAAAAAAAAAAAAATTTTTTTTATACACTGCGTATGGGTCACCTTGCCAGAGCGATGGATATTGAATAAAATGGAGATTATGTTAGCAAAGAAGAAAGTGTGGTTGTGGGTCAGGAAATAAGAAAAAGAGTCCAGTGATACATATTAAAAGATGAGAGCAAGTGTTGGCAAATATTCTACGAAAAGGAACAGATATATATTTTTTGAGTTTGAGGACCAAAAGTCTTGGTCCAAAGGACTCAGTTGTGCCTTTGCAGCGAGAAAGTGGCAACCAAAAGTGACAAACGGGTGCAGCTCTCCACTGCTTACCCTGGGCTCTACCACGTTCTCTTAGGTTTATAGCAAAGCTATATGTCCCTCCACCCCAATAAGGGCATATCTGAACCAGAAAGTATGTACAAGAATTCTTACAGCAGCATTATTCATAAGAAACCAAAGTACAAAAAACACAAGTTTAATTAACAGTTGGATAAACTGCCCTATACTCAAGCGGTGGAAGGCTATGGATTCCGTTCCATCCCAAACGCAGAGGTTGAAACCTCTTCCCTACCACCACCCTGGGGTCCAGGGCCTCCAAAGCTTCAGCCTCACGACACTCTCTGGACCACAGACACTGACCACACACCCTTATTATTCCCACAGCGGGACCAGCCACCCTCACGGAAGGACCATCCTGACGAAAGAAAAGAAACCAGAAGAATGCAAGAGAGGGCCTGCAATGTCTGTGATCTTACACTCAAGCCAGTGATCTCTGCGTTTCGGACTGAAGGAGGAAGGGCTGACTAGAAAGTTTGAAAACTATCAAACCACAGCTGTGGTTCTTGTTATCGGTTCCCTTAAATAAACTTGCAGCACAAACAAGAAGAACAGACTATATGAATAGTCAAGGACAAACGGTTCAAAACTCTTGTCACATGCCTTCCCTCCTGGAAACACAAAAGTCACGTAGGTGCCAATAAATCCTCGATCAAGTTGTCTGGGTGTCTATTATCCTCCGTTTGCGGCTAATTCCTGCTACACTGTGATCCTTAAATCCCAAATTTGACCCTGATATCGCCATCATCTTAAATGCTTCCAACCGTTACATACAGAGTGACCAGCAAAGACCATGACAGTCGGGACACGGTAGCTGCTGTCTACGGACTTTTAGTCGCTATATGATCCCAAAGCTAATCAAACCAAATACAGGCAGTCACCTGCATCCTCCGAAATACCTGCGAGTTCCTTCCACACGACTCCTCCCACCCCCATCCTTCCAGGGTCCACACTGCGCCACTTCCACCCTGAGGTATCAGGTACCCTGGTAGAAACAAACCTTTCATGAAAAAAACTTTTCAGAAAACAAAAGGACAACTGTTCACTGGCCTGGTTTTCTGCAGCCCGCGTCAAGTCTAACCTTTACACTTCCGCAAATTAATCCGGGTCCTGGGAATGTCCCCCAAATTGATCGTCAGGCTACGGCGACCGACGAGGATCTGAAGAGTTGGAAGAAACGGGGGCGATTTCCCTCGCTGCGCTGGGAGGCGGTGTGTCCCCGCCCGCTCGCTTGCTCGGCGAAGCCGCATTGGGAGCCGCCATGTTGGGAGGCCTGACGCGTAAGTAGTAAAGCAGCCCTGTTGCAGGCTGTAACCTGAGGCGGTTGGGACGTCGGAAGATCCTCCAATTCTTTTGTTTCACGGCACTTTGACTTTTGTGGAATACGAGTGCATTTTAAGAGACTGAAGTTTCCGGAGGCAAAGTACCCCGGGAGCTGAAGGCGCTCGGTGAGCTCGGTAAAAATGCCATATGGCTATAGTATTTTATTTATTTATTTATTTATTTATTTTCATTTTTCTGAAGCTGGAAACAGGGAGAGACAGTCAGACAGACTCCCGCATGCGCCCGACGGGGATCCACCCGGCACGCCCACCATGGGGCGACGCTCTGCCCACCAGGGGGCGATGCTCTGCCCATCCTGGGCTTCGCCATGTTGGCGACCAGAGCCACTCTAGCGCCTGAGGCAGAGGCCACAGAGCCATCCCCAGCGCCCGGGCCATCTTTGCTCCAATGGAGCCTTGGCTGCGGGAGGGGAAGAGAGAGACAGAGAGGAAAGTGCGGCGGAGGGGTGGAGAAGCAAATGGGCGCTTCTCCTGTGTGCCCTGGCTGGGAATCGAACCTGGGTCCTCCGCACGCTAGGCCGACGCTCTACCACTGAGCCAACCGGCCAGGGCTGGCTATAGTATTTTAAAAGTTAGTATTAAAAAACGATTTAAAAAATTTTTTTCTAGCCTGACCAGGCGGTGGCGCAGTGGATAGAGCGTTGTACTGGGATGTGAGGACTCAGGTTCGAGACCTCGAGGTCGCCAGCTTGAGCGCGGGCTCATCTGCTTTGAGCAAAGCTCACCAGCTTGGACCCAAGGTCGCTGGTTGGAGCGAGGGGTTACTCGGTCTGCTGTAGCCCCTCCCCCTTCAAGGCACATATGAGAAAGCAATAAACAACTAAGGTGTCGCAACGAAAAACTGATAATTGATGCTTCTCATCTCTCTGAGTTCCTGTCTGTCTGTCCCTGTCTATTCCTCTCTCTCTGTGTCCCTGTAAAAAAAAATAATTTTTTTTTTCTAAATGTCCAGGAGTTCAAGTGTTAGTAAAACAGCAATGAACTCCTACAGAGAAAGGGTCATACATCCTGTAAAGGCACACAAAGGTGGAACTGCTAGCGTAGTTATTGGTGCACTAACTGGTTTTTTTTTTTTTTTTAATTTTTTGTTTTAGTGAAGATAGTCTTTTATTTATTTATTTATTTATTTATATTTATTTTTAGAGAGGAGAGAGGGAGAAGGAGAGGAGAGAGAGACAGAGAGAGAGGAGGAGGGAGGAGCTGGAAGCATCAACTCCCATATGTGCCTTGACCAGGCAAGCCCAGGGTCTCGAACCGGCGATCTCAGCATTTCCAGGTCGACCCTCAATCCACTGCGCCACCACAGGTCAGGCAACTAACTGGTTTTTAACAAGAGAAAAAGATCTGGGGAAGTGGATGCCCTGAGGAGGCCATCGCCAACCGGGAGAAAGAGCGGCGGCATGAGCTGAAGTCGCTGTGTCCGGGCATGGCTCTGATAGTGAGACCAGCCACGTTTTGGGGCCAGTGAAAAAGGCCCAACCAGAGCTGAGAATCCAAAAATATCATGGTCTATTTCTTTTTAAAAAGGTCCCATGATAAGCTAATGCGGTACCGTCCTTTCAACAAAAGATTTTGGGATAATTGTGTATCTAGTGCCAGAGAAATAAACTAAGACCCTAACTCCAGCCATAAACAAGAATTCAGTAAAATAGATTCAGATCTAAGTATACGAGGTTCAAGTATAAAACTTATCAAAATAAATGGGAGAAATATTCAGGAACAGGTTACAAAAGCAAAGCATGAGAACTTGGAGTTTAGGCTTTAAGAGGGTGACAGATGTCCACATGCTCCAGACAGAGCCACCCTGTGTACCCCACATTAATGCATACTTTGTGTGTGTGTGTGTTTATATTATTTTAGGGAAAGAGACAGAGAGGTAGACACAGAAACATCAATCTGTTTCAGTATGTGCCCTGACTGGGGATAGAACCAGTAACACTTGCACTTTGGAAAAATGCTCTAAGCCAGTGGTCCTCAACCTTTTTTGCGCCACGGACCTGCCTTTAGGGTGGGACAGATGAATGTATCACGTGACCGAGACAAGCGTCAACACTGAGCCTTACACAGACGTAACAGAGTGAATCTGGTCATTTTTTAAAAATAAAACATTGGGCGCTGGCCGGTTGCCTCAGCGGTAGAGCGTCACCTGGCGTGCCAGGGACCCGGGTTCGATTCCCGGCCAGGGCACATAGGAGAAGCGCCCATTTGCTTCTCCACCCCCCCTTCCTCTCTGTCTCTCTCGTCCCCTCCCGAATCCAAGGCTCCATTGGAGCAAAGATGACCCAGGCGCTGGGGATGGCTCCTTGGCCTCTGCCCCAGGCCCTAGAGTGGCTCTGGTCGCAGCAGAGCGAAGCCCTGGAGGGGCAGAGCATCGCCCCCTGGTGGGCAGAGCCTCGCCACTGGTGGGCATGCCGGGTGGATCCTGGTTGAGCGCATGCGGGAGTCTGTCTCTTACCGTTTCAGGCTTCAGAAAAATACAAATAAATAAATAAATAAATAAAACATTGTTCAGACTTAATTATAAATAAAACGGAAATGTAAGCTATTCTTTCTCTGCCAACCGGTACCAAATGGCCCACGGACCCGTATGGTCTGCGGCCTGGGGGTTGGGGACCACTGCTCTAACCAACCAAGAGCCATACCTTTTTTTAATGCATAACTTTTAGATAACTCGAGTTAATGTCCTACTAGTTCACCCACAATTGTATTAACCCATTTAATATTACATATATACATAAATTGTAATATGGAAATATTTATGAGAAGGTAAAATTAGATAACTTTTTTCCATTTTTTTCTTTTAATTAGCAAGAGAGACAGAGATAATTGTGTCGGTATAGTTGTTCATTGATTCCTTTCTCATACGAACCTTGTCAAGTGGGGGAGTCTCCAGTGGAGACAGTGAATTCTTGCACGTGCCAGCGACCTATGGGCAGAAGCCAGCGACCATGGGATAATGTTAATGATGCTGTGGACTCAAGCCAGCAACACTGCGCTCAAGCTGGTGAGCCTGCACACAAGCCAGATGAGCCCATGCTCAAACCAGTGACCTCGGGGTTTTAACCTGGGACCTCAGCTCAATCCACTGAGCCAGCACCTATCTGGTGGTCATTTTTTTTCTCTTAGTTCTATTGAGATTTAATTCACATATATTAAAACTATTCTTAAACTTTAAAATTTTTCATATTTATGTGAAAATCACTACATACTACTATAAAGAATTCACATATACCTTCATTAAACTTCTGATTATGTGAACATTTTATACCACCATGGTACATTTGTCAAATTGAGAAATTCATGTTGTTATAATCTGCAACTAAATCACAGATTTTACTCTGATTTCACAAGTTTTTCCACAGTCGTCCTTTTTCTGTTGCAGTATGTACCTACAATACAATTAATATTTGTTTTACAATTATTCTTTACACATCATGTTTCCTTGATTTTCTCTATTCTGTGACCATTTTCTTTTTCTCATTTATGTTGTCAATTAATTTAAGACATACTCATGAGGTATTTTGTATATTAATCCATCTTTTGGGTTGTACTAAGTTTGTCACATTAAAGAGTGGAAATGCATTTTGGAAAAGACACCTCAGAATTGAAGTCTTTTTTTTTTTTTTTTTACAGAGGCAGAGATAGACAGGGACAGACAGACAGTAACAGAGAGAGATGAGAAGCATCAATCATCAGTTTCTCGTTGCGCCTTGCGACTTCTTAGTTGTTCATTGATTGCTTTCTCACACGTGCCTTGACCGCGGGCCTTCAGCAGACCGAGTAACCCACTGCTGGAGCCAGCGACCTTGGGTCCAAGCTGGCGAGCTCTTTGCTCAAGCCAGATGAGCCCGCGCGCGACCTCTGGGGTCTCGAACCTGGGTACTTCCGCATCCCAGTCCGACGCTCTATCCACTGCGCCACCGCCTGGTCAGGCAGAATTGAAGTCTTTATCACAATTAACTAGGGGTAGAAAATATGAAAATGTCTTATAGTTAATCTCCTGGAAAAGGTAATATTTGCCAGGTTTCTACACTGAAAATAGCAAGAACGATTCTAACTAAAACAACCAGAGTACAGGGCGCCCATCAAGAGATTTCAACAATTATATGTAGTTTTAGTATTGATAGTACTTGTAAAACCATAAACGTACATATACATGGAGCAGAATAGAGATCCCACAAAAAGACCTGCACAAATCATATACACTCAGTTGTTTGTGAAAGGTAATAAGGCTTCAATGGTGGAAAAACCACTTTCCAACAAATGATGCTGGAACACTTAGAGGACCATTGGCATGTGACTGACTGACTGAATGAATAAATAAATGGAATCTCAACACACTCATCAAAGAAGTTTTTATCTGATAAAAGACTAGTATCCACATCATAAGATTCCTAAAAGTCCACAATCCTAAAAAACATGAAAAGATCTTGAGCAGACATTTCCAAAGATAAGGAGATGGCAAATGAGCATATCAAAGGTGGTCAAAATCATTTGTTCTTGGAAAATTACAATTTATCACAGTGATGTAGTTGATGCAAGTACCCAGCTATTAGAATTCCTGGAATTTTTATTGTATCAGGTGATATCCTAACACCTGAGTCAGAGGCCATGGAGCCATCCTCAGAGCACAGGGCCAACTCGCTCAACTTTTAATCAATGAGAGTATCTTTCCACATTTGAGTACATGCAAATGAAGTCCTTTCTGACAAATTGGTGATATTCCATGATGTATATCTTTAAAAATATATATAGATATTCAATAGAAACACACACAGGAAGACAGACAGGGACAGACATGAAAAGCATCAACTCATTGTTGTGGCACTTTAGTTGATATCTGATTGTTTTATCATACATGCCTTGACTGGGGGGCTCCGACTGACCTAGTGACCCAATGCTCAAAGCCAGTGACCTTCAGTTTAAGCTAGAGACCTTGAGGTCATGTCTATTATCCTACACTCAAGCTGGTTTGGGGCTTTAATCCAATGACCACGAGGTCATGTCTATGATTCCATGCTCAAACCGGTGACTTCGTGATCAGCTGGTGATCCTGAACTCATGCTGGCAACCTAGGGTATTTGCACCTGGGTTCTCAGCATCCCAGCTCAACACTATCCACTCCACCAAAACTACCTGGTCAAGCCATAAGGCTATCTTCTTAAAGCCTTCACCACAATGCCTGACCTATGAGGTGTAGTAGTGTTGACTTGGAATGTTGAGGTACTGCTTTGAAATACCAGGTGTGCCTGATCAAGGAACATATGAGATACAACTTCGAGAAGTTGGTGCTTCTTGCTCCACTCCTACCCTGCTCTTATCTCTAGTTCAAATCAATAAATATTTTTTAAAAAGGCTTCACGATAATCACTGCATCTGTATAGCTTCTGTGTGAGATTGCATACATATACTGTACCTATAATACTCTTCATGGAGAAGTCTTTTCCCTCTCACTGCTTATTCACGGTTTCACTAGGACTAAATTTACTGATACACAGTGAGAAGACTCTTCTTGGCAAAACCTTTCCCACATACGCTGCATACATAGAACTTTTATCCCACATGAGTCCTTTGATGTAAAATCAGTTTGCTCTTAACTCGGAAGTCTTTTCCACAGTCACTGCATACATATGGCTTCTCTCCCGTATGAATCCTTTCATGTACAGTCAGGTGGCTCTTCACTCGAAAGCCTTTCCCACATTCACTACATACATACGGCTTCTCTCCTGTGTGAGTCCTTTGATGTCTAATCAGTGTACTCTTTACTGAAAAGCCTTTCCCACACTCACTGCATACATATGGCTTCTCTCCTGTATGAATCCTTTGATGTATAATCAGTTTGCTCTTCACTCGAAAGGTTTTCCCACATTCACTGCATACATATGGCTTCTCTCCCGTGTGAATCCTTTGATGTACAGTTAGTTGGTTCTTCACTCGAAAGCCTTTTCCACATTCACTGCATACGTATGGTTTTTCTCCTGTGTGAGTTCTCTGATGTACAATCAGACTACTCTTCACAGTAAAGCCTTTCCCACATTCACTGCATATACACGGTGTCTCAATAGAATGAGTTTGCTGATGTACAGTGAGCATTCTCTTCATGCTGAAGCCGTTCCCACATACACCACATACAAAGGGCTTCTCTCCTGTATGAGTCCGTTGATGTACAAGTAGCTTGCTCTTTGCTGGAAAGCCTTTCCCACAATCACTGCATATGTATGGTTTCTCTCCTGTGTGAGTTTGTTGATGGACAATTAGCCTACTCCTCACAATAAAGCCTTTGCCACACTCACTGCATATATATGGTTTCTCTCCTGTGTGCGTTTGTTGATGGACAATTAGCCTACTCCTCACAGTAAAGCCTTTGCCACATTCAGTGCATATATACGGTTTCTGCGAAGAATGAGTTCGCTGATGTATATTGAGAGTTCCCTTCATCCTGAAGCCTTTCCCACACACACTACATACATAGGGCTTCTCTCCTGAATGAGTCTGCTGATGCACAAGCAGCTTTCTCTTCACTGAGAAGCCTTTTTGACATTCACTGCAAACATACGGTTTCTCTCGTAAATGAGTTTCCTGATGAATAATGAGGCAGTACCTCACTGAAAAGCCTTTTCCACATTCACTGCATCTATACAATTTCTCTCCTGTATGAGCTCGATGATGAACAATAAGCTGGCTCTTCTCGATGAAGCTTTTCCCACATTCACTGCATTTATAAGGTTTCTCTCCTGTATGAATTTTCTGATGTTTATGGAGATTAGACTTTGTAGAAAAGGTCTTCTCACATAGACTGCATCTATGGAGTTTCTCTCCTGTATGAGTTCGCTGATGAGCAATAACACGACTCTTCTCAATGAAGCCTTTCCCACATTCACTGCATTTGTAAGGTTTCTCTCCTGTATGAGTTTTCTGATGTTTATAAAGATTAGACTTTGTAGAAAAGGTCTTCTCACATAGACTGCATCCATGAGGTTTCTCTCCTGTATGAGTTCGATGATGAGCAATAAGAAGACTCTTCCTGAGGAAGCCTTTTCCACATTCACTGCATTTATATGGTTTCTTTCCTGTATGAGTTTTCTGATGTTTATTTAGATTAGATTTTGAAGAGAAGGTCTTCCCGCATAGACTGCATCCATGGGGTTTCTCTCCTGTATGAGTTCGCTGATGATAAATGAGCTGATACCTATAAATGAAAGCTTTGCCACATTCCATACATATGTAAGGTTTCTTTCCAACATGAACATTCTGATGTATATTCAACTGTCCTTTATTGAGAAAGGTTTCAACAAAATTATTGCATTCATACTGATTCAGTCCTGTAGGAATTATCTGATGTTCAGTAAAACTGGACTGTCCGGTGAAGGCATTCTCACACAGACTGAATCCGTATGGTTTCCCTCCAATATAAATTCTCTGATAATCAGTTAGCTGAGCCATATTGATGAAGGCATTCTCACATTCAGTGCTCATGTGGGCTTTCTCAACATTGTGAGTTCTCTGTTGGAGAATGACCTGGGACTTGTTTTCGATGGATTTGGTACTAGGATGCAACCTAATTTCAGTGTAGAATAGTTCATGGTTACCATGCAGAATGGATGTCCCGTCTCCATTCAAGTGAACAAAGTTCTTTAATTTAAAACTTCTGGTTTGGTTTTCAAAACTTAATTTTGATTTTAAGGGTTTTTCGCATATCTCCAACATTTCACAGTTCTTCCTCAATAGGAAACAGTTTTCACTCTGATTTACAATATCTGCAATCATATCATGTTCACAGCATTCTTCCCCACTTCTATCAATGCTTGGAGCTTGAAAGTGACTCTGCAGAGGCTCATTAACTTCCCAGAGTTCTAGGAAAGAAAACAACAGTGAATCATTCTGTAGCCTTTCATAATCTTAGTTTGAAATAAAACTCTTTACCAAATGCCTCTGTGTAAAGTAACTATTTAGTGAAAAAGCTTTAGTGTTATTCAAATAAGAAATATATTTATGGACTTGACCAGAGTTCTAGACACTGAGACTGTATAACACTTGTAGTTTCCTATGTAATAAAAGCATATTTTGTTTTAAAGAATAAAACATTTTTCTTTTTTACTTCCTTTATTTTTCCTGAGAGAGAAGAAGTGATAATGAGGCAGACTTCCACATGTGTCCTGACAAGGATCCACCTGGCCACCACATCTGGGGCCGATAATCAAGTATCAAGCTATTTTTAGCACTTGAAGTGAACACAACCCAACCAAGTCATCCTCAGTGCCAGGTACCATGGTGGAACACATCAAACCATTGGCTGTAGGAGGGAAAGAGGGAGAGAAAGGGGAGAGAAGCAGATGTTTCCTTCTTCTGTGTGCCCTGACTAGGAACCAAACCTGGGACATGTATATGCTGGGCCAACGCTCTATCCACTGAGCCACCAGCCAGGGCCAACAAGAACTCTTTCAATAACTACTGAGTTTATGCTGGTAAAGTGACTAATCATAGGATTCCTACATAGCGTCTGGATGCAGTTGGGAAAAATAAATGCCTTCCTGTAGCTCTTCTCTTGCTAGGAAAATTTGCTCACCCCATGGGTTTGCAAGTTCTTCAACCAGCCTTGCGATCCTAAAAAAATCAAACAGGCAACCAACTATCAGCAGCCGCATGGACTCCAAGGCTAAACACAGCGCCAACCTGGGTGCAACCAGAATACAGAGTATGCTAGTCTGACAAGAACAAATGAGATTGCAAGACACAGAATATCTAGACACTTGTCTTTGTAATGGGCTAAATGAAGACAAGGTGGACGTTATCCATGGTGGGAGAGATGAAGATGAGACATTGGAAATCTGTGGACAACCTTGCATTTCAACCCCAAAGATTAACACAAAACCCCTAAAAAATGCCTTCAGGTGATTAAATATTTAGTGACAATTGTATGTGTTGCAGAATAAGAAATGTATTTAAGCTCTGACGGTTGGCTAAGTGGTAGAGCGTTGGCATGGTGTGCAAGAGTCCCGGGTTCGATTCCTGGCCAGGGCACACAGGAGAAGCACCCATCTGCTTCTCCACCCCTCCCCCTCTCCTTCCTCTCTGTCTCTCTCTTCCCCTCCTAAGCCAAGGCTCCATTGGAACAAGGTTGGCCCGGGCACTGGGGATGGATCTGTGGCCCCTCCCTCAGGCGCTAGAATGGATCTGGTTGCGGCAGAGCATCACCCCCTGGTGGGCATGCCCAGTGGATACCGGTCTGGCTTGTGCAGGAGTCTGTCTGACTGCCTCCCCGATTCCAGCTTCAGAAAAATATTTAAAAAAAAATTTTTTTTAAAGTAATGTATTTGGTCTTTGTCTACAGTTGTTGACACTGAGTTTGTAAAACTCTCATAATCTACTAAGTGAGAGTATCTTTCATTTGACATAAAAGAACTCTTTCAAGAGACAGAGTTTATGCTAATGAAGAGACTGAGCACAGGGTTCCTACATGGCCTCAGGATGCAGTTAGTTATCAGAAGGAGCAACTGAGTGAAAGGCTTACTTTCAGACCTACCAACTGTCGTCTTGGAAATAAGTGATGGCTTAGAGTTTAAAGCTCTATAAAAATGATTATTCATATCCAACCAGTTTCTGGGTTAGTGAACACATCCATGTGCCTGCTCTATGGTTCACCGCAGTTCCATGGGCAGACAGGTGCCTATATTTAGGAATTTTTCAGACCTTGTCCTATATACCAATTCACCTGTCTCTTTTATAATAAATGAGTAAAAATTAGTATTTCTCTAAGTTCTGTAACCTGCTCTAGCAAATTAACTGAATCCAAGGAAGGACTCATGAGAACCTCCAATTTTAGCCAGTTGGTCAGAAGCACACATTACAATCTGGACATAAAAACTGACTTCAGAAGTAGAGGAAGTCTTGTGGAACTGAACTCTTACCTTGTAGGTTCTAACACTAGTTCTAGGCAGATAGTGTTAGAATTTAATTAATTTATAAGATACCTACTTCAGTAACTCTAGGGGTAGAAACCTAAAGCAAAGAAATAAAGGCCTGATATCAGTCTGTGAAAGATAGTAAAGAAGCATGGAGACCTAAGTGGTACAGGATGCCAGAAAATACGGGCCAGCGCAAAAGTAGGTTTTCAATTGTTCATATGAGAAACAATAGAATAAATAACAATATAAGAATAACCTTTGCGTACTAGCCAAATGGCTCAATGGTAGAGCAACAGCCTGGAGTGTGGATGTTCTGGGTCTGATTTTGTCAGGGTACACAGCAGAAATGCCCGTCTGCCTCTTCACCCCTCCCCCTCTCTCTTCGTTCTCTCTCATCCCCTCCTGTAGCCATGGTTTGATTGGAATGAGTTGGTCCCAGGAGCTGAGGATGGCTATATGGCCTCTACTAAGGTGCTAAAGTAGCTCAGTTGACGAGCAATGTTGCAATGGCCCCAGATGGACAGAGCAACAGCGGGGGCTTGGATCCCGGTAGGGGGGCATGTGGGAGTCTGTCTCTCTGCCTCCCCACCTCAGTTAATAATAAAAAATGAAAATAAAAATTACATGCCTTAAGCCACTGGGTAGGTCAAATGCTTATTAGTAAAATGAGGAAAGTCACTGAAGTCCAGAATAAGTAAAATCTGTAGTTCATTGTGAAACAAAGTTTAAGATTATTATTGCACAGCCAAGTACAAAGAAAGAAACCAAGAAAACATGTATATCTTAAATAAGGTCTTATCTGAAACAGTAGCATGGATCTCATTAACATATAGAAAGCAAGATTACTAAATAATACAGTGTTTCAAAACATGTAGAATAAAAGGTGAGGCACATGGTTCTGGAACTCAGTAAGGCAACCCAAGAGCACCAAACAATGAGCAGTGTGATCAGGTGCACTCGCAGAGCCAGGTGGACAGATCAAATACGTGGTGAGAACGGATGTGGACCCTCAGCATCTGATTTCCAGGGAAGTGTAGCAGACTGAGGAGGGTTATCGTATTCCAACCACGTGCCATTCTTCTTCATTCTGCCAACACCCTAACCCTCCCAGAACACTATCTCCAAGCTGGACAAGAGATTCTGAAATCAAGTCACAAACTAACGGTCTTCCTGGAACACAATGTCCTTCCTATGTTCTTACATCAAGAGGGAGGATGACATGCAGTCAAGTTCTAACTCAGCAGGCACGGACCCACCATCTGCGCACATACCAAAGAGAAGACAGGCCCTGAGTCATTACTAGTGAATAACTTGTGACTCCCTGAGATATCCTGCCTGATGGATGTGTCTTTTTTTGTGTGTGTATTTTTCCAAAGTTAGAAGCGAGGAGGCAGACAGACTCCCCCAGGTTTCCAATTGGGATCCACACGGCATGTCCACCAGGGGGCAATGCTCTGCCCATCAGGGCCTTACTCCATTGTGGAAGGAGCCCTTCTAGCACCTGAGGCGGAGGCCATGGAGCCATTTTTAGAGCCCGGGCAATCTTTGCTGCCATGGAGCCTTGGCTGCCGGAGGGGAAGAGAGAGACAGAGAGAAAGAAGAGGGAGAGGGGTGGAGAAGCAGATGGGAGGACCCGGGTTCGATTCACGGCCAGGGCACACAGGAGAAGCGCCCATTTGCTTCTCCACCCCTCCGCCGCGCTTTCCTCTCTGTCTCTCTCTTCCCCTCCCGCAGCCAAGGCTCCATTGGAGCAAAGATGGCCCGGGCGCTGGGGATGGCTCTGTGGCCTCTGCCCCAGGCGCTAGAGTGGCTCTGGTCGAAACATGGCGATGCCCAGGAAGGGCAGAGCATCGCCCCCTGGTGGGCAGAGCGTCGCCCCTGGTGGGCGTGCCGGGTGGATCCCGGTCGGGCGCATGCGGGAGTCTGTCTGACTGTCTCTCCCTGTTTCCAGCTTCAGAAAAATGAAAAAAAAAAAAAAAAGAAGCAGATAGGCGCTTCTCCTGTGTACCCTGACCAGGAATTGAACCAGGGTCTTCCACACGCCAGGCCGACGCTCTACCACTGAGGAATTAGGCCATACCAGACAGTGTATGTGAACAATGTGATTTATGGTGGATGCCTGCTTTGGTGTGCCCAAGGTTTGGTACAACACTGTAACCTTTTCACTTTGGCAGCTAGATAGCCCAGCTGGGTCAGCTTCTCTGGTTGGCAATCCTTCACACATGGTATCAATCTGAAAAGTTTTTCAGACAATAAACATGTCTTATCTGTTTCCCTGGGTCAGGAGGCCAAGCATATAGCCCTTTGTCTAATTGAGTCCTCTTCTCAGGGTTTCAAAACTGCGTGAAGATGTCAGCCAGGCCTTGTGAACTCATCCGGAGCTGGGACCTCTTCCAAGTTCACTGGTTGTTGGAGAATTCAGTTCCTGTGATTGTAGGACTCAGGTCCTCGACTACCAGAGGCAGCATGCTATTTCCTGATGGGTGACCCTCTCCACCAGGAATGGTAACAGGGGAGCACCTGCTATGACTTTTGCTTCCTGTCTCTTAACTTCAGACACTTTGAAATGGCTCTCTTGACTAGATCAGGGAATTCAGGACTTTACACATCACTCTTAAATTTTGTCCCATACATCTTTTATATGTCAAATTTTAATCTGCAGTGTTCTATTGTCACAAATTGTAACCGTGATTATAACAGCACACTCTCTTCCCTGATAATGTCTACCTTCTAAACAATAAGTAAGGTGGCTCATTTTTCCCCCTTCTTTTTCCAAGTGAGAGGAGGGGAGATAGAGACATACTCCTGCATGCACATTCACCAGGATCCACTTGGCATCCTTGTGTGAGACGATGCTCTGCCCATTTGGGGCTAGGCTCCAAACAGCGGTATTTTTTAGTGCCTGAGATGAAGGTTCCATGGAACCATCCTCAGAGCCCGAGGCCCATGCACTGGAACCAATCATTCGATGGCTGCAGGAGGGGTAGAGAGAGAAAATGGGAGAGGTGGAGAAGCAGCTGATCACTTTTATTGTGTACCCTGACCAAGCGTCAAACCTAAGACATCCTCAGGCTGGGCCGACGCTCTAGCATTGAGCCAACTGGCCAGAGCCAAGGTAATTCAATTTTAAAATTACTTAAATAATGCCAGTCTTCTACTCAAAAGTTCCTACTGGTTTCTCAAATCATTTGTAACGAATGCAATGATTTAAATAGTCTTGATAAGTGACGTGTGACCACTTATCAAGTATCTCAGAACTCCCTGCTGCCACCTCATTGTCCTTGTCTCCCGTCATTTCCTCTCTTCCTAATTATGCAATATCCAGACAAGGTTTCTGAGAGTTCCTCAAACACATTCAGGTTCAGCTCTTTGAACTCCCCCACCCCCATAGTCTCATATTTGGAAAACTCTGGGAGCTGACTGACATCCCTGAGGTCGCTGGCATGAGTGTGGGCTTATCAGCTTGAGTACAGGATTGCTGGCTTAGTCTCAGATCACTGACATGATCCCATGGTCACTGGCTTAAAGCCCATGGTCTCTGGTTTGAACAAGAGCTCACTAGCTTTCATGGAGCCCCTATCAAGGCATGTGTGAGAAGCAATCAGTGAACAGCTAAAGTGCCACAACTATGAGTTGATGCTTCTCATCTCTTTACCTTCCTATCTTCCTCTCTTTCTCCCTTTAAAAAAAAAAAGCCATACTGAAGAGCCACACTCACTCCTGAAAGTACAATTCTGTCAAAAAACAGAACCTTTTACATTGCTGGGTTAATTTTTCTTACAACTGTTTTTAATCTAAGATATAACTTTTTATTGTATATAGTACTTCTGTTGAGACCAAAGGCACTGTGAAGATGAGACATAGGACTACTTTTTTTTTCTCTGTCTTTTTTGTACTGTTGTTAGCTGAAAACTATCAGGATATCAAAAAGAAAGTTTTAATGGCCCTGGCTGGTTAGCTCAGTGGTAAAGTGTTGACCCGGTGTGTGGAAGTCCGGGGTTTGATTTCCGATCAGGGCACACAGGAGAAGCACCATCTGCTTCTCCACCCTTCCTCCTCTCTTTCCTCTCTTTCTCTCTCATCCTCTCTCTCTCTCTCTCTCTCTCTCTTCCCCTCCCTCAGCAAAAGGCTCCATTGGACCAAAGTTGGCCCAGGCACTGAAAATGGCTCCATGGCCTCTCCCTCATGTGCTAGAATGGCTCTTGCTGCAACAGAGCAACACCTCAGATGGGCAGAGCATTGCCCCCCAGTGGGCTTGCCAGGTGGATCCCAGTCAGGCGCATGCAGGAGTCTGTCTGACTACATCCCGCTTCTAACTTCGGAAAATACAAAAGAAAAGCAATTTTTACAGAAATAAAGCAATCACATCAACTGCAGGCGGCAATCACAGGTATGGACCACCCTAAAAAGTGTTTCCATAAAGCACAGAAACTGTCCAGTCAAGACGATCGCATATCACGGAGATCATTGCAGGAGAAAGGGCCATTTCGTATGACAGGAAACTTGGATACTTGAGACTAAGTGACACCAAAAGATGATGGAAAAGTAATCAATTTCATTTTTATATCCTAGTGATAAATACTGAAAAATGCAATCAAGAACACAATTCCAATTACTGCATAATAAAAGACAATATCATACACAGGTACAACCTAAGAAAGGAAAGGCTTAAAGGTTTTATTCTGAAACTTATACAACTTTGCTGGAAGAAATTAAAGACCTAATTAGAAAGAAAAACACCCAATGATTCTATATTAGGATGAAGAATATAGTTAAAATGAACTTACTACCCAATGAGATAGAGTTAATGTAATCCCTATCAAAATCCTAGCTGCTTTGTTTTGTAGAAATTCACAAGCTCATTCTAAAATTCATAAGAAAATTTAAAAATGAAGATGTCAAAGTGATCTGGAAAGAGAGGAGTGCCATTGGAGAATTCACTCTTTCCAATTTTGAAAGCTGCTACAAAGGTATAGAAATAAAAAACACTGGGCCCTGGTTGTCTCGCTTAGTGGTAGAGCATCAACCCAGCATGTGGAAGTCCCGGTTCGATTCCCAGACAGGGGACAGGAGAAGTGCCCATTTGCTTCTCCACCCTTCCCCTTCCTCTTTCTCTCTGTCTCTCTCTTCCCCTCCCGCAGCTAAGGCTCCAATGGAGCAAAGCTGGCCTGGGTGCTGAGAATGGCTCCATGGCCTCTGCCTCAGGTGCTAGAATGGCTCCATTTGCATCGATGGCTCCATTTGCATGGGAGCAATGCCTCCCATGGGCAGAGCATGGACCCCTGGTGGGAATGCCCAATGGATCCCATTTGGGCACATATGAGAGTCTGTCTCTCTGTATCCCCGCCTCCCCACTTCTCACTTCAGAAAAATACACAACAAACCAACCAAAAAAAAAAACCCACCATGAAAATATGTACACATAAAATGTTTCAAAATTGAGTATGTTGATGGTTGCACAACTAATAAAATATACAAAAACTAATTAACTTTTCAGTTAAATGGCTAAATTATTATGTGAATTAAATCTAAAGAAAACAAATATATGAGGTAAAATCAGAAACTTTAGGAAAAACAAATGCAGCGATAACATCTAACAATAAAGACAATCTGATTTAGACAAACTCGGAAGGATGGCACGTGAAGTACACACACGTTAGGACCTCGTTTACACTCGAACTCGTGTAGCATGTTAACAGGAACTTTCCTTGTTAATCAAATGAAACAACACAGAGCTTTATAAGAAAGCTAAAAAGAGGCCCTGGCCGGTTGGCTCAGCGTTAGAGCATCGGCCTGGCGTGCGGGGGGGCCCGGGTTCGATTCCCAGCCAGGGCACACAGGAGAAGCGCCCATCTGCTTCTCCACTCCCACCCCTCCTTACTCTCTGTCTCTCTCTTCCCCTCCCGCAGCCAAGGCTCCATTGGAGCAAAGATGGACCGGGCGCTGGGGATGGCTCCTTGGCCTCTGCCCCAGGCACTGGAGTTGCTCTGGTCGCGGCAGAGCAACGCCCCAGAGGGGCAGAGCATCGCCCCTAGTGGGCGTGCCGGGTGGATCCTGGTCGGGCTCATGCGGTAGTCTGTCTGACTGTCTCTCCCCGTTTCCAGCTTCAGAAAAATACAAAAAAATAAAATAAAAATAGAAAGCTAAAAAGAAAAAATAAACAACAACAAAAAAAGAGAACTCAGTATAGAGAGAAAATCTCAAGTGATGTCACAATGTAAAGAATTTAAAATGTCTAGTGCAGAAAAGGAAACTCAGTGTAAAAAAAGAATGGAGTTCAGGTGATTCCTGCTCTCACATGGAAAAGGATAAGTCAGAGGCCAGCTGCCGTGGCAATGAGTACACCGCACAGGAAGGAAGTGGGTATTAGACAATATTAAAGAGATGTTAATGTCGGTGTCCATCTTACAGAACAGAAAAAGGTTCACTTAGGGGAACTGCTGAAACATTCAAGACTGATGAGAACTGCTTATGAAAAACGTTTGAAGGAGGTGGACAAAGAACGACATAAATGCAGCATGAAAACCAGGCTGTCACGGGGACACAGCCTCCAAGGTGGGGCTGAAAGTTATGAAGAGAAATCGCTATTTCCAAACAGGGCAGGAAGGCGCAGCAGTTAGAAAAATGTAATGAATTCAAAGTACTGTCTTTCTAGAGAGGCAAGAAAAGTAAAATTTCATAGCAAGAAAGGGGGAAACAGGCAGAGACACTGAGGCCGAGGACAAAGAACAGAAAGATCTGAGAATCCTAGAAAGAAGAAAACTATGCTAACAAAACAAGATGTAGAAAGAATAAACAGGGATCGTTGTTCTAATGAGAAAAAAAAAAAAGGTATGTTTTCTTTGGTTTCCTCATTCACTGTCATGGCTCTGACACCTTCTCTAACTCCCTGGTCCCCCACCTTGCTGGTTCTCACTCACTCACCTGGACAGAGCAGATATTGGGGTCCATCCCCTACTGTCCACGGTTCTTCCCCTCGCTCCAACTTGGAAAGCGCATCTGGTTTGCAGGATTGATACCCTGCTCAGAGGGAAAAATGACACAAGACTTAAACTTACTGAACTGGGCTGCGGTCAGTCAAGACGAACAATGTTACATTTCAGGGAATGAACACTCTTCACATCTGTAACACAAAGTCTGTTGTCTCAGGTGGCAGAATGGGATACCTTCTTGTCTGAGGTAATGGAAGGATCTGAGGTCTACCTTTCAGAGAACTGTAGTTATTCAGGAGAGTTAAGCAACTGAGGCGAAAAAAGCCACTGACAGACACCTTCTAAGTGACACAGGGGAGCTGTCCTCACCCAATGACACCAGATGGCTAGAGATCTCCAACATCACGTCCCGGTACAGGTCCTTCTGATCGGGGTCCAGGAGCTGCCACTCCTCCCGGGTGAAGTCCACAGTCACATCGTGAAATGTGAGGAATTCCTGTATCAACACCGTGCTGGTTAATGGTGTGATATGCTTTCGATGATATAAAAGAAATGTTAGTTTTTCTGCACATTTTCACTTTATATTATACATCTATAGAATGAAAGCAGTTATATTTTGTTGTTTGTTTGTTTATTTATTTATTTATTAAACAGGGCCAGTGAGAGAGTCAGAGAGAGGGACAAATAGAAACAAACAGACAAGAAGGGAGAGATGAGAAGCATCAATTCTTTGTTGTGGCACCTTAGTTGTTCATGATTGTTTTCTCATATGCGCCTTGACCAAGTAACTATAGCAAAGCAAGTGACCCCTTGTTCAAGCCAGCGACTTTGGGCTCAGGCCAGCGACCGTCAGCCACAAGCCAGTGACCTTTGGGCTCAAGCTAGTGACCATGGGGTCGTGTTTGTGATCCCACGCTCAAGCCAGCGATCTCGCACTGAAACCAGATGAGCCTGTGTACAAGCTGGGCACTTTGGCGTTTCTAACCTGGGTCCTCTGCATCCTAGTCCAATGCTCTATCTGCTGCGCTACTGCCTGGTCAGGAGAAAGAAGTTTAATTTTAATATGCAGTTGAATAATCACTGTTACGGTTAGGTTTATGGGTCCTCTAAATCTAGAGCCCCTTTAAAACTCAAATTCCCCTCACCCTGGAAACTTTTCACTATGGAAACTTTTTCATTAAGCATCTGCCTCACCCACCCTCCTTCTTCCCTTAAGGAAATGCCCCCAACCTGGGATGGTTCTGAGAAATGTCCGTGGGACAAGGTCATCCGAAGGAACCTAAGAGTTGGGAAAAAAAGACAGTCTGTGATTAAGGCGACAAATCAAGATATACTAAATCTAAGCATGTGCAGGCGCAGGCACCCCCATGGCAGCAAAGGCCTGCAGCAACCCCTATATCTAACGCTCCCTCCATCTCTGCAGCTCGGAGCTGACACCCCTTGTTGGTTTCAGCCCACTTGCATCCAGGTGCTTTCAAAATAAACTTTCCTTTGGGGACAGACTAGCCTCGTGTTTTTGGTTCAGCCCCCATGGTTTCTGCCTTTCATTCTGGTGCCAAAACCCAGGAGCTGTGTGTCAGAGACAAGTCAAGGGTCTAAAGCTGACCCCAGCAGGGGTGAGGTTTCACACCCGGTGACTGGTAAGAGGTATCAGCCCATCTCAGGCTTACCTCCAGATCTTGCCTCTCTTGCCCGTGGAGTTGAGAGACTGGTCTCCCTGACCCTCTGGCCGTGCCTCCTGAACCCACCAAGAAGGGAAATTCCCTTTTCCTACGCAGAGACCAACCGAAAACCAGACACCGGGATCTGCCATCTTGTTTCAGCGCACCACATCCACACCAGGCAACAATCACATTCCGGTGAGTGAATGTAGTGGCTCTAAAATCGGAAACTTTCCCAAACCCTCCTGCACCTCTCATTCCACCATCCAGGATGGTCCATTTCAAACATTCAACGTTGTTCAGAGGGCATTCAGGCATTTGCCAGGCATTGGCCTCCGGCTGGACTGCCCTACAGCGACGCCTGGAAAGCAGCCAGCCTCCATTTCCAGGGGCCTAAGGCAGCGCGGATGCCTCCCTTGTCCAAACGCTCATCCCTCCACATCATGGGGAACTCTCAACCCACTATCCCCAAAGACAACCTGTCTGGGTTGCCTCCAAAGAATCCTCCAAATGCTCAGTCTTATACCAGATCTTAGGCCAGATGGGCAATCTTTTCAGCTTGGTGTGTCAAAATTTACCAAAAAACCAAGCATAACTCGGGTGGTGTGTCACTTTGAGAAAAACCCCATAATTTTGCGATATTTATACTTTAAATAACAAAAAATGTATAATTGTAATAGATAACTGTATTTAATAAACCAAAAACTATATATTTATATTTAACTTACCTGCTTAGTGACTTCTTTGTTCATCTGTCAGTCGGTTTCTTTTGTTGGTCTTGATATTATTTAACTTGTGTGGGGTGCCGAGAACTAAGATAAGTGAGGGGGAGTGGGAACTCTTTAACTAACCTGCCTATTAGTGACGTTTTTGTTGCTGAATATCATTGGCTAAATCTTCAATTGAATGTTGGTATTGTGTAAACTTCAAGCCCAAGCAAGTACTATTAACTTCATCTGTCAATCTGTTTCTTTTGTGGTTTTGATATTATTTAACACTTAGAATAAGGTCTCACAAAAAAGTACGTAGAGGGAAAAATTGTGAGTAAAGCCATTGCTGTATTTTTCAGGGTGCTAAAAGTGTCTGGTAATCGGTTCCAGGCACTCCAAATTTCCTGTTTGTAGTGGCACTCCTCTTGATTCTCCAAGCGGCACCTTTCCAGATTCTAAAGCTTTGACCTCAAGTCGACAAAAACCTGAGTCCAGATGCTGTCTTGAAATTCTACAAGTAGCATCTTATGTAAATTAAGATGGCTGCCACTATTTCTAATGGCGGGAAATGGCACCCATAGCACAGGCCCTCACCTCTCCCATCCTCCCTGTCACTTATCTCATTAATGGTCAATTAGAAATCCACGACACCCCAGAACAGTAGATTGAATGATGGTTGCTGTGGTTATGTGGTTGCTGGTAATGGCGATCACAGGGCCCCCAGAGATGCATCCCCCGCGGCATTCCGCTGCTCCCTGCTCTGCCAGCCCGAAGTGAGGTCAAAGGTCCCCTGACTGGAAGTCCGAGAACCAGACGCTCTGTGCCAGAGTTCTGTTGTTTTGGCCTGCAGACCTCTGGCACAGAGTGTCTACACTACAGCAAATATTTTATCCTTGGCTACTGCACTTGGTCGTGCAGGAGCCGAGGATGAAACGTCCTTCTTGGCATGCGGCCTCATGCTTCTCTGGTATGTGGCCACATGCTGCCGCATGTCATTGAAAATGGCTACGCGTGTCAGTGCTGACACGCCTGTCATAGGTTCGCCATCACGGTCTTAGGCTGTCAGTGAAACGAAGTGTCCCAGATCCCCTATATCCAGGCCTTGCTTGCACTCAGATCACAACCCATTGTGTGATTCTTGCTCTCCCTCTCAAGTGTTTCTTCTCCACTTAAAACCCGAAGCATCCCCCTGACTTGGAAGACCCTTCTAGAGTTTCCTCCTTTGATCTTGCCAACCACAGAATCCCATTCTTGCCTCTTCTTTTTGCTCCCTCTGCTCCTCAACCTCCTAATTCCCAGGATGCAACCTTCTAGCAACCAGAGTCCCCTCCCTATTCACTATGGCCACTGTCCCGCACCTCCCCCTCCCTCCAGGTTTTCCCACAGGCACAGCCATGGACCCCTTCTCCACAAGTGCAGACCCACTCTGAGATGATCTTCAGCCCTGCTTCCTCCCCTACCTCGGCCCCCAACATTGAGATCCCTTTTATGGAAGGTAACTGGGGTCCAGGGCACTGTCCTACTTCATGACCCTTTTTCCTTAACCGACCTATCGCAGAGATATAAGACCTGAGACCCCTCTAGTACGGAAGGGCAAGTAGTCCTTCACATGAATTTCACTTCCCAGTCTGCACCCAGCATCTGGCACAAATTACTAAAGCTGGAAAACAAACCTCAAATTCCCCAACAAGACCTTTTAAACTTGGCCTTCAAGATCTTTAACAATAGGGAAAAAGGAGTCCCAAATTATAAACTAGCTCACTTTCAAATGTTAGCCTCTGCCATCAAGAGCCCACAGACTGAATCCTGGAGCACTAAGGATGATCCGAAAAGCAAAAATTATCCTATTAACACCCAACCAGGTGCTTGCTGAAACTGAGCCAATGACGGTCACTGGGCCAGCAAGTGTCCTCATACAGGCCTGCCCTCAAAGCCTGGCTCCCTTCGCAGTTTGCCTCAATGGAAGTCGGACTGTGATTGCACCTCTCTAGGTAAGACCCTCATCTTCTCCTAGGCTGGCTGACCCTTTCTTTCCAGAGCTGACAGGCCTGGCCCCTGAAGAACAAAGGTGCCTGGGGATGAAAGCCCACATCTTCTGGGCCTGGAGCAAAACTTGATGGTGGCAAGTAGGCCAATTTTTTTCCTTATAAATACCAGGACAACTTATTCTACTTTACTAGAGTACAAAAGACCCTGACAACGGTCTGCAGTCTCTGTTGTTGTTGTATTTTTACAGAGACGGATAGAGTCAGAGAGGAATAGATAGGGACAGACAAACAGGAACGTGGAGAAATGAGAAGCATCAATAATCAGTTTTTCGTTGTTACACCTTAGCTGTTCATTGATTGCTTTCTCATATGTGCCTTGACTGTAGGCTACAGCAGAGTGAGTGACCCCTTGCTCGAGCCAGCGACCTTGGGTCCAAGCTGGTAAGCTTTTTGCTGAAGCCAGATTAGCCCGTGCTCAAGCTGGCGACCTCGGAGTCTCGAACTTGGGTCCTCCACATCCCAGTCTAATGCTCTATCTATCCACTGTGCCACCGCCTGGTCAGGGCGTTGTGGGGATTGATGGCCAAATTTCCCCACCCATGTTAACCACACTCCTACAATACATGCTAAGATCCCTCCCTTTCACACATATCTTTTCTTTCCTTTATTTTTTCCTTTTTGTATTTTTCTGAAGTTAGAAGCAGGGAGACAGTCAAACAGACACCTGCATGTGCCGAATCAAGATCTACCTGGCATGCCCACCAGGGAGCGATGCTCTGCCCATCTGGGGCATTGCTCTATTGCAACTGGAGCAATTCTAGCATCTGACGCAGAGGCCAGAGAGCCATCCTCAGCGCCCGGGCCAACTTTGCTCCAATGGATAGAGAGTCAGAGAGGAATGAGAGGGGGAAGCATGGAGAAGCAGATGGGCACTTCTCCTGTGAGCCCTGCCCGGGAATCGAACCTGGGATTTCCACATGCCGGGCTGACGTCTACCACTGAGCCAACCAGCCAGGGCCTCACACATGACTTTTTACTTCTCCCCTCCTGTCCCACCCTGCTACTGGGCCAAGATAGTCTTTCAAAATTAATACCACCCTCACTCTCCATAGCACCCATAATCCTCTTAACTCCCCCCCAAATTTGGCTCAGGTTTCCATCCTACTTCTCCTTACAAAGCTCAGAGGAAAAAGATCTTATCCCCCGCATCCAGACATAAAACTTGCAAAAAAAGGGGTTGGGGATAAACCAGGTCATTTATCTATCTTAAAATATCTTCTGGAGCTCTGAACATTGTTGTAGTTCTTAAAACAGTAAGAAAATTAACACCTCTTCAGACTCTGGGCAGACTGTGAAAGGGAGAGGGGTCAAGCCAGAAACTCAGTGCAAAGGGAAAAAAAGGGCACTTTTAAAATGCAAGCAGCTGCTCAGCAGCCCATCCCCTCCCCTCTTTTCAGTCATCCTGAAAGGCTGCCAGGGACAAACAAAAAAAACACCTCCCTAGGATATGACTACCTACCACAAACTGCTTTTAGCTAGAAAGGCTTGATTTAAACCATCCTTAATGTTTACTCTGAGTCTCTAAGTTTACAAGGCCATCGTGCTGGGCTCACTTGAGCTTGTCTGCTTTAGTTTGTGACCCCATCTTTTACTTTTCCTCCACAGTTCATAAAAGTATCCATCTAAAATTGCTAATTACTAATTTAGTTCTCTCTAAAAATTCTGGTTTTTGGAAACAATTCTGATTAATTGGAAATAAGTTGTATGGTTGTAATGATAAAGGCTATAAGGTATGAAGGTTCTTTTGAAAGGAAAAGAAAGTAAGTTGGTTATTTCTGAATAGAAAAGGTTTGTGTAAGTTGCAGAAAGTTTGTGTAGGCTGTAGAAGGTTTGTGCAGAGGGACAAGTATTTACAAGATAGTTTTATAGACTACAATTGAAAACATATGTTGTATCAATTTTTCCACTCCCCCAAAACCACACATAGTCACAACCTATTCTTCCCTTATTTCTATACCAGATCCATGATGATTCTCTTATTTTGTCTAAGTTTTTTGTTTTGTTTTTTTTTGTATTTTTCTGAAGCTAGAAACCAGAAGAGACAGTCAGACAGGCTGCCGCATGTGCCCGACCAGGATCCACCCGGAACGCCCACCAGGGGGCGACGCTCTGCCCACCAGGGGGCAATGCTCTGCCCCTCGGGGCGTCGCTGTGCCGCAACCAGAGCCACTGTAGCGTCTCGGGCAGAGGCCAAGGAGGGGCAGAGGCCAAGGAGCCATCCCCAGCGCCCGGGCCATCTTTGCTCCAATGGAGCCTCGGCTGCGGGAGGGGAAGAGAGAGACAGAGAGGAATAAGAGGGGGAGGGGTGGAGAAGCAAATGGGCGCTTCTCCTGTGTGCCCTGGCCGGGAATCGAACCCGGGACTTCTACACGCCACGCCGACACTCTAGCACTGAGCCAACCGGCCAGGGCTCTTATTTTGTCTAAGTTTTATTCTCTCTATAATGTCCATAAATTCCTGGTCCCCTTTGTTTCCTCTCCATCCATGGGGGAATAATTCCCTACTTATCACCACAACAATTCTTAATCACCAAACCTTTCCTGCCTGAAACTCCAGCCACTGGCTATGCTATCATCAGCCAATCCCCTACATTTCTCCATATTTAATGGGGCCCCTGCTAATCTCACACATATTCTTGGGCTACAACCATATTGGCCTAGTCCAGAATCCCTTGATATTGGACACAATCCAGCAATCCCTGTTACTGTAACGCCTGCTAATACTAATTAGCATCTCTGTCTGACCCATTTTACACTCTGACACACAGGATAGGTCCCAACTTACTCAAACAGCAGTCATACCCTACATACATTCAATCTAGACACTGCCGTTTTAAAATTCAGTGTTGGTCCGGCCGCAACACTTCCTGCTGGGATGCTTCCAGCCATTTCTATACCAAGTTTACCTGTAATGACAATCTTAATAGAGTCTCCTTCTCCTCTAACCCCATTATTTATAATAAAACTAACCCACCCCCCAGGGGTCTGCTTCAAGTGAAGACGGGAGGCACACTGGACCTGCTCCTGTCCCAATCCCAGGCCACCAACAAACCCTGCTCTCTCTATAATTGTACAGGCCGTTACAATTCAAACCTCCCACAAGCCCCTCAAAACAGGAAACTCATCCCTTCTGGTCCAGGCCTCTCCCTGGCACTGGCTCGGATGCAGCAGACCTTCTTGACATCGGGGGGGGGGGGGGGGGGGTGGTGGTGTTGAAAATCAGCAGAGCCTGACCTCACCACAGGCCTCCGCCTCCACCATCTCAGTGGGAAACCCTCGGGTAACTCTACAGGTCCCCAGCAAGACCATTTCTTTCCTATTAGATATGAGGGCCACTTATTTGACACTCTTTAAATTTTCAGGACAACTGTTTCTTTCCCCCATCTCAATTATTGGGGTCCACAGTCTTCCGTCCAACTTACTGATCACACCTCTCTCCTGTGTCGTCTAGGAAATCACCCTATTATCCACCCTTCCCTCATTATTCCCAGATGACCAACCTAGAATGAGATAAGAGAGCAAAAACCTCACTTTTAGGAAATCAACAACAGTTCTTTTCTCCGACAATCTTTCTAACATACTGGCTCACAAAGCTACACAACTCTCCTTCCCTCCCAAACTCAAGTCTTTCATATCATCTTCATAGCTTCCCCCAATGTCTCCTTGGCCAAAAGCACAAAACTTAATCCTGTCACTCTCCTGCCTCTCCCTGACCAAAATCCACTCATTCATGTTCAAACATTCTTCATCTCAAAGTGCCTCTCTCCCCACATCACAGACCAACCGCTGCCTAATGCAGACCACACTTGCTTCACTGATGGCAGTTCTTACACACGTCAAGGGAAGTGGGTAGCTGGATATGCCAGTCTCCATCCTCCAGACTACGGAGGCTAAATCCCTTCCCTCAGAGACCACATCCCCACAAGCTGAATTAATAGCTCTCTCTAGCCTACAATCTATACCATATTTTCACTCCATAAGACGTACCTGACCATGAGACGCACCTAGGGTTTTAAGGAGAAAAATAAGAGAAAAAAAAATCTGAATGAAATAGTGTGTTAAAATATTTTTAAAAATAAACCACAATAATATTTCAACAGTATAAACTCAACAGCAGTATTAACAACCATTAGCACTGTTATTAACAAATGAGAAGAGACTTTAATGTTCAAATACTCTTCTAATTGTCCAGGAACCCGCATCAGCTAAAAAAAAATGAACATTTGCTCCTTAAGATGCACAGGCATTTTCCCCTCCACTTTTGGGGGGAAAAGTGTGTCTTATGCAGTGAAAAATAATTCTTTTCCTATAGGATACAAACCTCTCCTACAATTTTTGAGACCTGTTATCATCCCCAAAGTTTAACCTCTACTCTCCAACATAGAACCAAAGCTTGCTCCATCTGCAACTCAGTCTCTGCACAGGGAAGCGTCAGGCCCCATCCTTCTCCACATATCAAGCGAAAGGCCAGGTGCCAGGGCAGGACTGAGAAATAGATTTCACCCATGTGCCCCAGACCTTCATTCAACACATAATTCCCCAACTTGGCTTTCCAACATCATTACAGTCTGATAACAGACCAGCATTCATATCTCAAAATAACACGACAGCATCCACCCTCAACATACACTGAAATCTACATGTACCTTATAGACCCCAATCTTCAGGAAAGGTTGGAAAATCACCTCTATTATAATAGACAAAGCTTAGACACATTTAACAAAGCTAAGCATAAAAACTCAAAAATCCTGGACCTCTCTCCTCCCTATAGCTCTAGTGAGGATTCGGGCAACCCCAAAGGACCCTACATCCCCTTAGTCTTTTTAAACCCCTGTACGAAGGCTTTTCCTGCTGGGAAACTTCCCTCCCACAGAAACCCCTCTAGGGGTCTATCTCCCAACTCTAAACCGTGTCAGACAACTTGTGAGGGATCATACAGGTCAGGTCTGGCTACAAGCACACACCAAGAATACCCTCTGCTCCCTTCTTACCAGGGGATGGGTCCTACTGAAACACAGGCATCCCCCCCACCATTACAGCCGAAATGGCAGAGCCCATACCAGGTACTACTCACTACTCCCACAGCTGGAAAACTGAAGGGGATGCCCAACTGGACTCACCTTTCATGCATCCCCAAAAATCCCAGGTCACAGGGAAGAACTCTGTCTCACAAATCTCAAAGTGACCCCAATGAACCCACAAATATTTACCTTTCCCGCATACCAGAAAAACCAGCAGGTGAGTAACACCCCTTGTGCCTGTCCCCTTTCTGCTCCTCTATCTGACCCCTTACCCCACTGCCTCAAAATATCCTCTCTGTTCTTTCTGCTGCACCTCTTCCATTAAGGGTTCCTATGCTCACAATCTTCTGGGGCTCCTACCTAATGGAGGATTTAGATTCTCCTTGGGAAGCATTTTCCCAACTCCTAGATCCCAATTATCTAGTCACTTTTCAATTTGGAGACCCCCAATTAGGAGTAAGCACCTTTATTACTTTTTTCCTTCTCAAGACTCTTAACAGTGTGAATTCTGACACCACGCTCAAGTCCTTTCCACATCCTTTATATTTAGAACAAAATCTTACCCTCACATACTCCCTCCTAAATAAACAAATCCTACTTTAGCTCAGGGTTGCTGGCTCTGTCTCTCCCTGTCGTCCTCCACCTACACTGCTGTTCCAGTACCTCGTGCTCAGTGGGACACCATTAAAACAACCCGAGCCAGCACAGAACAAAGGGGTACTAGTTCTACTGAAGTGGCAAGATCCCTTCTTCATAACTATGTAACTGCCCAAGCTTACCAAGCCTCCCTACGTTTCCAGACTTAGGCCAACAGTTAAAAAACACGCACTCCTAACTCTCCCCCTATAAAAGGTCCTATTGCTTTACATACTCTCCTACTAAATCAAGTCAAGCCCCCTGTGCCTCAGCAGAACCTCAGGGACCGGTTTAGCTGGCCACCTGCCAAAAAGAGCACGCAGCTTTACTATTATTACTCTGCAACGTCCCACCACACATTGGTCATGACCGATAGACCACCAGGTGTCTCCTGAGGCAAACGGCCACTTCCTCCAACCAGTCCTGTTTCCCTCCTTTCCTACATTACAAGTCTCTTCTTTTAATCCCTCTTATCCCTCCCTCTCCCATTTCCCCTGGATCACCTCTCACCCTAATGTCCCCCTCACTTTCACTGCACCCAACAAGCAACTACCCATGTCTCTCCCCTTATTGGAGCAGGTATAGCGTCTACATTATCAGTCTGCACAGCAGAACCCCAAGAAAGGAGCATACCCTCCTACCATCTTTCTCACCTCCTCTCAATTCATCTCCCTCCCTGCCTGACACAACAGGGAATGTTGTTCCTCTGCCGGGAGGACGCTACCTTGGCCTTCCTACTACCTGGGCAGAAGCCTGTGCTTTAACATACCTCTCTCCCAATGGTGATGTAGTCCTCAACAACCAGTCTCTCCCCATTCCAGTGACTCAGCAACTCCAGCACAGAAGGCCAGTGCAGCCCACCCCTCTCTTGGTAACCCTCAAAATAACTTCGGGAGTTGGGACATGCCGTGGGCCAGCCACAACGAGTATATTCAGGTCCCAAGTGGGAATGGTACAGAATTAGAAAAAATAGACTTAAAGAGTTAAAAAATATAAAAGATGGGTTCAGGAGGGCCCTGCAATTCCTGCTAGCAGTAAATACCACCATAGCTGGGAGCGAAACAAGGCTTCCCCCAGAAACCACATATTTCTTTCTTTCAGGGCAATGTGGAAATTAGTATACAGTTTCCAAGGCAACTCAAGAACTCCCACCACCAGCAGGAAGCAGCTATGGAAGACAAGAGACCTTCAGCCCTTTTCCATAAACAACAAAAAGCTGGAATGTTAGGGGTAAATTAGCCCCTGAAAACTCATATTCACCTCAAGCTACCTGGCCTTCACTTTGAAATGTAGCAAAAGTTTACCTTCCCAGGAATGTCTGGGAAAGCTTGCCTGGGGAGTGACCTGACCATTAGGGGAGTTTAAATCACAACATTTGTTTGTAAAAGCCTAACCACAGACTCAGCTCCCAGCTATTTCTGGGAGACTGACCTCTTGGCTGTCTTCAAAATTTACCAAGATCACCAGAAAGAACCTCACTGATTAAACCTTAAGCCAGAACAACAAAAAAAGAGAACCTGTGTCTCTGCAGCAGAATTCCCACGCTAAGTCAGTACCAAAGCCACAAAACCCACAATATGCTAATCTGAGTTAACCCGGTGCAAGGATCCCAGGGCAGCAAAGGCTTGTAAACCGCTATATCTAAGGCTTGCTCCCGAGCTTGAGGCTGACACCTGTCTGCTGGTCTCTGACCGCTTGTATGGTTCCATCCAACTTCTTTTTTATTTTTATTTATTTTTCTGTGACACAGAGGGACAAACAGGAAAAAAGAGAGATCAGAAGCATCAATTCTTTGTTGTGGCACCTTAGTTGTTCATTGATTGCTTTCTCATATGTGCCTTGACCGAGGGCTCCAGCAGAGCAAGTGACTGACGCCTTGCTCAAGCCAGTGACATTGATCTCAAGCCAGCAACCAGCAACCATGGGTCATGCCTACCATGTCATGCTGAAGCCAGTGACTCAGAGCTCAAGCTGGTGAGCCCGCACTCAAGCCTCAGTGTTTCAAACCTGGGTCATCTGCGTCCCAGTTTGATGCACTATCCACTGTGCCACCTCCTGGTCAGGCAAGATCCTTTTAAAATAAACTTTCATTTGAGAAAACAACAGCCTCTTATTTTCAGTTTGTCTTGCAGTTTCTGTCTTTCACAATGTATATAAAAAATTAATGGCAGACACAAACCACATTAAAAAGACTTTTTTTGGTCTTAAAGAATACTATAGTCCTGGCCAGGGCACAGAGAAACAAATCCATGTTTCTGTCTCTCTCTTCCCTTTCCCTCTCTTAAATTTAAAAAATAAAGACTATAAATATTTTTATGTCATTAAACTTGTAATCCCAGATGAATCATATTTTAGGATCCTACCCTCTAAAAACTGGTAACCGTAGACTCTGTGGCAGGTGAGTAATATGAGGAGGCATCAGGAAGGACACAGATGTCCACGACAAACCCACTTTCCTATTGTGTATTGGAGAGTGCAGTCAATGCTTGAGATAAGAAAAAGTGCAAACTGCAAAGTAAGAAAGATAACTAAATGTATATTCAGGAATTACTTATTTAAAAGAGACTGTTGTCAAGTATTGTACTCTAATCCTCAGGTTATACAGAGACACCAAGTCCAAATGATTTTTCGAGGAGTTTATTAATTAGCCGGCTAGCTACATGGGGCACAATCCCAAATCATGTAGAAAGGCTCTACAACTCTGTGGCTGATTTTATAGACCAAATCACATACCGGTTGGAGTGAGGAAGGAAGGGCTCTTGATCCCTTTGTCTAGAGGTATACTTTACTCTCATGACTTTAGGGTGAGTCCCAGTATAGGAATTCTTCATTAAGGTACAGAAACATTCTTTTCTAAAGGTTTTTAAGAAAAGAGAAGTGAAGAGATTCTCAGGGAAGTTCTATCTTCCTTGCTCTGTAGTTAAATTATGACTTATCTGACCCGGTTGCCCCTGCAAGCCAGGAAGCTCTTGCATTCTTCTCTTCCCTTTCTCCACGGAAAGGGGCGGGGGGGCGGGGGTTCGGAGGTCTCACTTTTCCTCTTCAAAATGGCGTTGCTAATACCAAGTTTTACAGTTCCTTGACACCTTATCACAAGACCAGGCATCCATTAAGTACATATTCACTTAAATAGGTAGAACGAAGTGCATGCACTATGTAACTAAATTCATTCCTATATTTTTTGTTTTAGTGAGAGAAAGAGAGAAAGACAGACAGGGACAGATAGAAAAAAAGGGAGAGAGATGAGACGCATCAACTCGTAGTTGTACCTTGGTTTTCATTGATTGCTTTCACATATATGCCTTGATCAGGGGACTCCAGCCAAGCCAGTAACCCTGTGATAAGGTGCCAAGGAATTACAAAAATTGATAACATTAGTATTTTAAAAGGAAGAGTCAGGCCTCCTTACCCCTCTTCTCTTAAAAGAAAAAAAACCCAGGGAAAAAGATTAAAGGGGCAAAAGTTAATAACTAATCATAGTTCTCTGGAAGGATAAAACTCTTCTGGAAACTCCTTCTATCCCTTCCTGAAGATCCTTTAGGAGACAATGTATACATATCTTAATTAAAAATTAAGATATGCTGGAGCAAAGATGGGTCGGGCGCTGGGGATGGCTCCTTGGCCTTGGCCCCAGGCGCTAGAGTGCCTCTGGTCGAGGCAGAGCTATGCCCTGGAGGGGCGGAGCATCGGCCCCTGGTGGGCAGAGCATTGCCCCTGGTGGGCATGCGGGGGGGGATTCCAGTCGGACGCATGCGGGAGTCTGTCTGACTGTCTCTCCCCGTTTCCAGCTTCAGAAAATACAAAAAAAAAAATAAAAATTAAGATATGCTCACTGATTCTAACTCTTCCTCTCCTCCTGCAATCTTGAGAGTGACTATACCTCTAAACAAAGGGATCACGAAACCACTCCCCTAATTGAAAAACCTGATTCTGTAACATTTTATATGCTTTCTAATAATCATCCCTCTTGAAATCCTTTATATGTATAAAAACTTGTAAATTAAACAAGCAGGGACAACACTTTTAGCAAAAGTATTTTCATTTGGCCTCTCCTTATCCTAAGCTAACCATTTCACTGTGGCGACAGGGATGGGCGGTAGACACTAGAAAATTTGGGAATATCTTTGCCGGGTATTTACAGTAATTATCACTACTGTGTTATCTTGTGGTGTAAGAATGCCTTTTCCTTTTAATAGATCCTATAGATAGATGTTGCAAGCTTGTTAGTAACTGACTATTATACCATGCTCCCTCCTTACCCACCCAACCAGTACTTGATTTTGTATAAAAGAAGGTCTAGAATGGTACGAGGGCCTACATGATTTGGGATCGTGCCCTGTGTAGCTAGCTGGCTAATTAATAAATTCCTCAAAAATTCACTTGGACTTGGTTACGTAACTCGCGGATTTAATTGCAGCACTTTACAACCCCTTGCTCAAGACAGCAACCTTGGGCTCAAGCTCAATGACCTGGCAGGGGTCCCCAACTTTTCACACAGGGAGACAGTTCACTGTCCCTCAGACCCTTGGAGGGCCACCACATACATGCTCCTCTCACTGACCACCAATGAAAGAGGTGCCCCTTCCGAAATTGCGGCGGGGCCTTAGTTTGGGGACGCCTGCCTTAGGGTTTCTAACCTGTGTCCTCAGCATTCCAGATGGAAGCTCTCTCCACTGCACCCAACCACTGGTCAGGCTAAACTCATTTCAGAGACACTCAATCACTAGCAGTGGGGTCCATGCGGGACATGGCCCTTCCCCCTCGCAAACACCACATGAAGTATGGCCAGCAGCCATAAGGAGTAGAAAATACAACCTGGTCCCCAGAAGTTCCCAGGAAGTGTTCTGAGGAAAAGTAAGACTTTCCCATATATAAACCAGAATTTTTCCTGCTACTCTTAGTATTGCCTTGTCCTCCCACAGATGTACAGAGAAGGGATGGAGTTGTTTGGGTGTGGTTCTTGTTTGCCCTAGGGCCTCCAGCAGGCTTCCCCAGTAACTAAGTAATAACTGGTTACATCTTTCAACTCTGCCTACTGGTGGTGTTTCTGGATTACCCAATTACCAGGTTGACATCCCCGGCCTGGAATTCCTACATTACACTAGCAATGGGAACTGGGACCACAACGTTTGACTAAAAGACAGCAGGACTTAATTTATACACTGTGGCCCTGGCTGGTTGGTTCTGTAGTAGAGCGTTGGCCTGGTGTGCAGGAATCCTGGGTTTGATTCCCGGCCATGGCACACAGGAGAAGCACCCATCTGCTTCTCCACCCCTCCCCCCTCTCCTTCCTCTCTGTCTCTCTCTTCCCCTCCCGCAGCTAAGGCTCCATTGGAGCAAAGTTGGCCCGGGCACTGAGGATGGCTCCATGGCCTCTGCCTCAGGCGCTAGAAAGGCTCTGGTTGCAACAGAGCAGCGCTCCAGATGAGCAGAGCATGCCCCCTGGTGGGCGTGCCAGGTGGATCCCGGTCGGGCGCATGCAAGAGTCTGTCTGACTGCCTCCCCGTATCCAACTTTTGAAAAATACAAAAAAAAAAATTATTTTTAATACACTGCGTATGGGTCACCTTGCCAGAGGGATGGATATTAAATAAAATGGAGATTATGTTAGCAAAGAAGAAAGTGTGATTGTGGGTCAGGAAATAAGAAAAAGAGTCCAGTGCTACATATTAAAAGATGAGAGCAAGTGTTGGCAAATATTCTACGCAATGGAACAGATATATATTTTTGGCTTTGAGGACCAAAAATCTTGGTCCAAAGGACTCAGTTGTGCATTTGCAGTGAGAAAGTGGCAACCAAAAGTGACCAATGGGTGCAGCTCTCCACTGCTTGCCCTGGGCTCTACCACCTTCTCTGAGGTTTATAGCAAAGCTATATGTCCCTCCACCCCAATAAGGGCATATCTGAACCAGAACGTATGTACAAGAATTCTTACAGCAGCATTATTCATAACAGGCCAAAATGCAAACACAAGTTTAATTAACAGTTGGATAAACTGCCCTATACTCAAGCGGTGGAAGGCTATGGATTCCGTTCCGTCCCAAACGCAGAGGTTGAAACCTCATCCCAACCACCACCTTGGGGTCCAGGGCCTTCAAAGCTTCAGCCTCACGACACTCTGGACCACAGACACTGACCACACACCCTTATTATTCCCACAGCGGGACCAGCCACCCTCACGGAAGGACCATCCTGACGAAAGAAAAGAAACCAGAAGAATGCAGGAGAGGAGGGCCTGCAATGTCTGTGATCTTACACTCAAGCCAGTGATCCTTGCGTTTCGGACTGAAGGAGGAAGGGCTGACTAGAAAGTTTGAAAACTAACAAACCACAGCTGTGGTTCGTGCTATCGGTTCCCTTAAATAAACTTGCAGCACAAACAAGAACAGATTATATGAACAGTCAAGGACAAACGGTTCAAAACTCTTGTCACATGCCTTCCCTCCTGGAAACACAAAAGTCACGTAGGTGCCAATAAATCCTCGATCAAGTTGTCTGGGTGTCTATTATCCTCCGTTTGCGACTAATTCCTGCTACACTGTGACCCTTAAATCCCAAATTTGACCCTGATATCGCCATCATCTTAAATGCTTCCACCCGTTACATACAGAGTGACCGGCAAAGACCAAGACAGTCGGGAGACGGTAGCTGCAGTCTACCGACTTTTAGTCGCTATATGATCCCAAAGCTAATCAAACCAAATACAGGCAGTCACCTGCATCCTCCGAAATACCTGCGAGTTCCTTCCACACGACTCCTCCCACCCTCATCCTTCCAGGGTCCACACTGCACCACTTCCACCCTGAGATATCAGGTACCCTAGTAGAAACAAACCTTTCATGAAAAAAACTTTTCAGAAAACAAAAGGACAACTGCGCACTGGCCTGGTTTTCTGCAGCCCGCGTCAAGTCTAACCTTTACACTTCCGCAAATTAATCCGGGTCCTGGGAATGTCTCCCAAATTGATCGTCACCTACGGCAACCGACGAGGATCTGAAGTATTGGAAGAAACGCGGGCGATTTCCCTCGCTCCGCAGGGAGGCGGTGTGTCCCCGCTTGCTCGCTCACTCGCTCGGCGAAGGTGCATTGGGGGCCGCCATGTTGGGAGGCCTGACGCGTAAGTAGTAAAGCAGCCCTGTTGCAGGCTGTAACCTGAGGCGGTTGAGACGTCGGAAGATCCTCAAATTCTTCTGTTTCACGGCACTTTGACTTTTGTGGAATAGGAGTATATTTTAAGAGACTGAAGTTTCCGGAGGCAAAGTACCCCGGGAGCTGAAGGCGCTCGGTGAGCTCGGTAAAAATACCATATGGCTATAGTATTTTTAAAGTTAGTATTAAAAAATGATTTAAAAAATTTTTTTCTAGCCTGACCAGGCGGTGGGGCAGTGGATAGAGCGTTGTACTGGAGGACTCAGGTTCGAGACCTCGAGGTCGCCAGCTTGAGCGCGGGCTCATCTGCTTTGAGCAAAGCTCACCAGCTTGGACCCAAGGTCGCTGGTTGGAGCGAGGGGCTACTCGGTCTGCTGTATGTAGCCCCTCCCCCTTCAAGGCACATATGAGAAAGCAATGAACAACTAAGGTGTCGCAACGAAAAACTGATAATTGATGCTTCTCATCTCTCTGAGTTCCTGTCTGTCTGTCCCTGTCTATTCCTCTCTCTCTGTGTCCCTGTAGAAAAAAAAAAATTTTTTTTTCCTAAATGTCCAGGAGTTCAAGTGTTAGTAAAATAGCAATGAACTCCTTCAGAGAAAGGGTCATACATCCTGTCAAGGCACACAAACGTGGAACTGCTAGCGGAGTTATTGGTGCACTAACTGGTTTTTAACAAGAGAAAAAGATCTGGGGAAGTGGATGTCCTGAGGAGGCCATCGCCAACTGGGAGAAAGAGCAGCGGCATGACCTGAAGTCGCTGTGTCTGGGCCACGCTCTGAAAGTGAGACCAGCCACGTTTTGGGGCCAGTGAAAAAGGCCCAACCAGAGCTGAGAATCCAAAAATATCATGGTCTATTTCTTTTTAAGAAGGCCCCATGATAAGCTAATTGGGTACCGTCCTTTCAACAAATGATGCTGGGATAATTGTGTATCTAGTGCCAGAGAAATAAACTAAGACCCTAACTCCAGCCATAAACAAGAATTCAGTAAAATAGATTCAGATCTAAGTATAAGAGGTTCAAGTATAAAACTTATCAAAATAAATGGGAGAAATATTCAGGAACAGGTTACAAAAGCAAAGCATGAGAACTTGAAGCTTAGGCTTTAAGCCGGTGTCAGAAGTCCACATGCTCCAGACAGAGCCACCCTGTGTAGCCCACATTAATGCATACTTTTTGTGTGTGTGTTTATATTATTTTAGAGAAAGAGACAGAGAGAGGTAGGAGACACAGAAACATCAATCTGTTTCAGTGTGTGCCCTGACTAGGGATAGAACCAGTAACACTTGCACTTTGGAAAAATGCTCTAAGCCAGTGGTCCTCAACCTTTTTTGCGCCACAGACCTGCCTTTAGGGTGGGACAGATGAATGTATCACGTGACCGAAACAAGCATCAACACTGAGCCTTAGACAGATGGAACAGATGGTTTCTGGTCATTTTTTAAAAGTAAAACATTGGGACCTTGCTGGTTGACTCAGTGGTAGAGCCTCGGCCTGGCGTGCGGGGGACCAGGGTTCGATTCCCGGCCAGGGCACATAGGAGAAGCGCCCATCTGCTTCTCCACACCCCCCCCCCTTCCTCTCTGTCTCTCTCTTCCCCTCCCGCAGCCAAGGCTCCATTGGAGCAAGGATGGCCCGGGCGCTGGGGATGGCTCCTTGGCCTCTGCCCCAGGCGCTAGAGTGGCTCTGGTCGAGACAGAGCAACGCCCCGGAGGGGCAGAGCATCGCCCCCTGGTGGGCAGAGCCTCGACCCTGGTGGGCATGCCGGGTGGATTCCGGTCGGGCGCATGCGGGAGTCTGTCTGTGTTTCCCCGTTTCCAGCTTCAGAAAAATACAAAAATAAATAAATAAGTAAATAAATAAATAAAACATTGTTCAGACTTAAATATAAATAAAACGGAAATAATGTAAGCTATTCTTTCTCTGCCAACCGGTACCAAATGGCCCACCGACCCGTATGGTCCACGGCCTGAGGGTTGGGGTCCACTGCTCTAACCAACTAAGAGCCATACCTTTTTTTTTTTTTTTTTTCTTTTCATTTTTTCTGAAGCTGGAAACGGGGAGAGACTGACAGACTACCGCATGCGCCCGACCGGAATCCACCCGGCATGCCCACCAGGGTCGAGGCTCTGCCCACCAGGGGGCGATGCTCTGCCCATCCTGGGCGTCGCCATGCTGCGACCAGAGCCACTCTAGCGCCTGGGGCAGAGGCCACAGAGCCATCCCCAGCGCCCGGACCATCCTCGCTCCAATGGAGCCCTGCCTGCGGGAGGGGAAGAGAGACAGAGAGGAAAGCGCGGCGGAGGGGTGGAGAAGCAAATGGGCGCCTCTCCTGTGTGCCCTGGCCGGAAATCGAACCCGGGTCTTCCGCACGCTAGGCCGACGCTCTACCGCTGAGCCAACCGGCCACGGCCAAGCCATACCTTTTTTTAATGCATAACTTTTAGATAACTCGAGTTAATGTCCTACTAGTTCACCCACAATTGTATTAACCCATTTAATATTACATATATACATAAAGACATTGTAATATGGAAATATTTATGAGAAGGTAAAATTAGATAACCTTTTTCCATTTTTTTCTTTAATTAGCAAGAGAGACAGAGATAATTGTGTTCTTTTAGTTGTTCATTGATTCCTTTCTCATACGAACCTTGTCAAGTGGGGGAGTCTCCAGTGGAGACAGTGAATTCTTGCACATGCCAGCGACCTATGGGCAGAAGCCAGCGACTATGGGATAATGTTAATGATGGTGTGGACTCAAGCCAGCAACACTGCGCTCAAGCTGGTGAGCCTGCACACAAGCCAGATGACCCCATGCACAAACCAGTGACCTCGGGGTTTTAACCTGGGACCTCAGCTCAATCCACTGAGCCAGCACCTATCTGGCGGTCATTTTTTTTCTCTTAGTTCTATTGAGATTTAATTCACATATATTAAAACTATTCTTAAACTTTAAAAATCTTCATATTTATGTGAAAATCACTACATACTACTATAAAGAATTTACATATACCTTCATTAAACTTCTGATCATGTGAACATTTTATACCACCATGGTACATTTGTCAAATTGAGAAATTCATGTTGTTATAATCTGCAACTAAATCACAGATTTTACTCTGATTTCACAAGTTTTTCCACTGTCGTCCTTTTTCTGTTGCAGTATGTACCTACAATTATTAATGTTTTACAATTATTTTTTACACATCATTTTTCCTTGATTTTCTCTATTCTGTGAACATTTCTCTTTTTCTCATTTATGTTGTCAATTAATTTAAGACATACTCATGAGGTATTTTGTATATTAATCCATCTTTTGGGTTGTACTAAGTTTGTCACATTAAAGAGTGGAAATGCATTTTGGAAAAGACACCTCAGAATTGAAGTCTTTATCACAATTAACTAGGGGCAGAAAATATGAAAATGTCTTACAGCTAATCTCCTGGAAAAGGTAATATTTGTCAGGTTTCTACACTGAAAATAGCAAGAACGATTCTAACGAAAACAACCAGGGTACAGGACCCCATCAAGAGATTTCAACAATTATATGTAGTTTCAGTATGGATAGTAATTGTAAAACCATAAACGTACATATACATGGAGCAGAATAGAGATCCCACAAAAAGACCTGCACAAATCATATACACTCAGTTGTTTGTGAAAGGTAATAAGGCTTCAATGGTGGAAAAACCACTTTCCAACAAATGATGCTGGAACACTTAGAGGACCATTGGCATGTGACTGACTGAATGAATGAATAAATAAATGGAAGCTCAACACACTCATCAAAGAAGTTTTTATCTGATAAAAGAATAGTATCTGCATCATAGGATTCCTAAAAGTCCACAATCCTAAAAAACATGAAAAGATCTTGAGCAGACATTTCCAAAGATAAGGAGATGGCAAATGAGCATATCAAAGGTGGTCAAAATCATTTGTTCTTGGAAAATTACAATTTATCACAGTGATGTAGTTGATGCAAGTACCCAGCTATTAGAATTCCTGGAATTTTTATTGTATCAGGTGATATCCTAACACCTGAGACAGAGGCCATGGAGCCATCCTCAGAGCACAGGGCCAACTCGCTCAACTTTAATCAATGAGAGTATCTTTCCACATTTGAGTACATGCAAATGCAGTCCTTTCTGACAAATTGGTGATATTCCATGATGTATATCTTTAAATATATATATAGATATTCAATAGAAACACACACAGGAAGACAGACAGGGACAGACATGAAAAGCATCAACTCATTGTTGTGGCACTTTAGTTGATATCTGATTGTTTTATCATACATGCCTTGACTGGGGGGCTCCGACTGACCTAGTGACCCAATGCTCAAAGCCAGTGACCTTCAGTTTAAGCTAGAGACCTTGAGGTCATGTCTATTATCCTACACTCAAGCTGGTTTGGGGCTTTAATCCAATGACCACGAGGTCATGTCTATGATTCCATGCTCAAACCGGTGTCTTCGTGATCAGCTGGTGATCCTGAACTCATGCTGGCAACCTAGGGTATTTGCACCTGGGTCCTCAGCATCCCAGCTCAACAGTATCGACTCCACCAAAACTACCTGGTCAAGCCATAAGGCTATCTTAAAGCCTTCACCACAATGCCTGACCTGTGAGGTGTAGTAGTGTTGACCTGGAATGTTGAGGTACTGCTTTGAAAAACCAAGAGTGCCTGATCAAGGAACATATGAGAAACAACTTCTAGAAGTTGCTGCTTCTTGCTTCACTCCTATCCTGCTCTTATTTCTTGTTCAAATCAAATCAATAAATATTTTTTTAAAAAGGCTTCACGATAATCACTGCATCTGTATAGCTTCTCTGTGTCAGTTTGCATACATATACTGTACCTATAATACTCTTCATGGAGAAGCATTTCCCCTCTCACTGCTTATTCTCGGTTTCACTAGGACTAAACTTACTGATACACACTGAGAGGACTCTTCTTGGCAAAACCTTTCCCACATACACTGCATACATAGAACTTTTATCCCATATGAGTCCTTTGATGTAAAATCAGTTTGGTCTTCACTCGGAAGTCTTTTCCACAGTCACTGCATACATATGGCTTCTCTCCCGTATGAATCCTTTCATGTACAGTAAGTTGGCTCTTCACTCGAAAGCCTTTCCCACATTCACTGCATACATACGGCTTCTCCCCGGTGTGAGTCCTTTGATGTCTAATCAGTTTGCTCTTCTCTGGAAAGCCTTTCCCACATTCACTGCATACATACGGCTTCTCTCCCGTATGAATCCTTTGATGTACAGTCAGTTGGCTCTTCACTCGAAAGCTTTTCCCACATTCACTGCATACATATGACTTCTCTCCCGTGTGACTCCTTTGATGTACAGTTAGTTGGCTCTTCACTGGAAAGCCTTTCCCACATTCACTGCATACGTATGGTTTTTCTCCTGTATGAGTTCTCTGATGTACAATCAGACTACTCTTCATAGTAAAGCCTTTCCCACATTCATTGCATGTACACGGTTTCTCTGTAGAATGAGTTTGCTGATGTACAGTGAGCGCTCTCTTCATGCTGAAGCCTTTCCCACATACACCACATACAAAGGGCTTCTCTCCTGTATGAGTCCGTTGATGCACAAGTAGCTTGCTCTTTGCTGGAAAGCCTTTCCCACACTCACTGCATATGTATGGTTTCTCTCCTGTGTGAGTTTGTTGATGGACAATCAGGCTACTCCTCACAGTAAAGCCTTTGCCACATTCAGTGCATATACACGGTTTCTCTGAAGAATGAGTTCGTTGATGCATATTGAGAGTTCCCTTCATCCTGAAGCCTTTCCCACACACACTACATACATAGGGCTTCTCTCCTGAATGAGTCCGCTGATGCACAAGCAGCTTTCTCTTCACTGAGAAGACTTTTTTACATTCACTGCAAATATATGGTTTCTCTCCTGAATGAGTTTCCTGATGAATAATGAGTCTGTACCTCTTTGAAAAGCCTTTCCCACATTCACTGCATTTATACAATTTCTCTCCTGTATGAGTTCGATGATGAGCAATGAGACGACTCTTCTCGATGAAGCCTTTCCCACATTCACTGCATGTGTAAGGTTTCTCTCCTGTATGAGTTTTCTGATGTTTATGGAGATTAGACTTTGTAGAAAAGGTCTTCTCACATAGACTGCATCCATGGGGTTTCTCTCCTGTATGAGTTCGATGATGAGCAATAAGAAGACTCTTCCTGAGGAAGCCTTTTCCACATTCACTGCATCTATACAATTTCTCTCCTGTATGAGTTCGATGATGAGCAATAAGACGACTCTTCTCGATGAAGCCTTTCCCACATTCACTGCATTTGTAAGGTTTCTCTCCTGTATGAGTTTTCTGATGTTTATGGAGATTAGACTTTGTAGAAAAGGTCTTCTCACATAGACTGCATCCATGGGGTTTTTCTCCTGTATGAGTTCGATGATGAGCAATAAGAAGACTCTTCCTGAGGAAGCCTTTCCCACATTCACTGCATTTATATGGTTTCTCTCCTGTATGAGTTTTCTGATGTTTATTTAGATTAGATTTTGAAGAGAAGGTCTTCCCGCATAGACTGCATCCATGGGGTTTCTCTCCTGTATGAGTTCGCTGATGATAAATGAGCTGATACCTATAAATGAAAGCTTTGCCACATTCCATACATATGTAAGGTTTCTTTCCAACATGAACATTCTGTTGTATATTCAACTGTCCTTTATTGAGAAAGCTTTCAACAAAATTATTGCATTCATACTGATTCAGTTCTGTAGGAATTATCTGATGTTCAGTAAAACTGGACTGTCCGGTAAAGGCATTCTCACACAGACTGAATCCGTATGGTTTCCCTCCAATATAAATTCTCTGATAATCAGTGAGCTGAGCCATATTGATAAAGGCATTCTCACATTCAGTGCTCGTGTGGGCTTTCTCAACATTGTGAGTTCTCTGTTGGGGAATGACCTGGGACTTGTTTTCGATGGACTTGGTACTGGGATGCAACCTAATTTCAGTGTAGAATAGTTCATGGTTCACATGCAGAATGGACGTCCCATCTCCATTCAAGTGAACAGAGTTCTTTAATTTAAAACTTCTGGTTTGGTTTTCAAAACTTAAATTTGATTTTAAGGGTTTTTCACATATCTCCAACATTTCACAGTTCTTCCTCAATAGGAAACAGTTTTCACTCTTATTTACAATATTTGCAAACATATCATGTTCACAGCATTCTTCCCCACTTTTATCAATGCTTGGAGCTTGAAAGTGACTCTGCAGAGGCTCATTAACTTCCCCAAGTTCTAGAAAGAAAACAACAGTGAATCATTCTGTAGCCTTTCATAATCTTAGTTTGAAATAAAACTCTTTACTTGTACTTTCCTATGTGATAAAAGCATATTTTGTTTTAAAGAAAGAAACATTTTTCTTTTATAGTTTAATTTTCCTGAGAGAGAAGAAGTGATAATGAGGCAGACTTCCACGTGTGTCCTGACAAGGATCCACCTGACAACCACATCTGGGGCCAATAATCAAGTACCAAGCTATGTTTAGCACTTGAAGCAACACAACCCAACCAAGTCATCCTCAGTGCCAGGTACCATGGTGGAACACATCAAACCATTGGCTGTAGGAGGGAAAGAGGGAGAGAAAGGGGAGAGAAGCAGATGTTTCCTTCTTCTGTGTGCCCTGACTAGGAACCAAACCTGGGACATGTATATGCTGGGCCAACGCTCTATCCACTGAGCCACCAGCCAGGGCCAACAAGAACTCTTTCAATAACTACTGAGTTTATGCTGGTAAAGTGACTTATCACAGGATTCCACATAGTGTCTGGATGCAGTTGGGCAAAATAAATGCCTTCCTGTAGCTCTTCTCTTGCTAGGAAAATGTGCTCACCCCATGGGTTTGCAAATTCTTCAACCAGCCATGCGATCCTAAAAAAATCAAACAGGCAACCAACTATCAGCACCCGCATGGACTCCAAGGCTAAACACAGCACCAACGTGGGTGCAACCAGAATACAGAGTATGCTAGTCTGATAAGAACAAATGGGATTGCAAGACACAGAATATCTAGACACTTGTCTTTGTAATGGGCTAATTGAAGACAAGGTGGACGTTATCCATGGTGGGAGAGATGAAGATGAGACATTGGAAATCTGTGGACAACCGTGCATTTCAACCCCAAAGATTAACACAAAACCCCTAAAAAATGCCTTCAGGTGATTAAATATTTAGTGACAATTGTATGTGTTGCAGAATAAGAAATGTATTTGGGCCCTGGCAGTTGGCTCAGTGGTAGAGCGTCAGCCTGGCGTGCAGGAGTCCCGAGTTCGATTCCTGGCCAGGGCACACAGGAGAAGCACCGATCTGCTTCTCCAATCCTCCCCCTCTCCTTCCTCTCTGTCTCTCTCTTCCCCTCCCACAGCCAAGGCTCCACTGGAGCAAGGTTGGCCCGGGCACTGGGGATGTCTCTGTGGCCCCTCCCTCAGGCGCTAGAGTGGCTCTGGTTGCGGCAGAACATCGGCCCAGATGAACAGAGCATCACCCCAGATGAGCAGAGCATCGCCCCCCTGGTGGGCATGCCAGGTAGATCCCGGTCGGGCATCTGCAGGAGTCTGTCTGACTGCTTCCCCGTTTCCAGCTTCAGAAAATCTTTTTAAAAAATTAAAAAAAAAAAGAAATGTATTTGGTCTTTGTCCACAGTTGTTGACACTGAGTTTGTAAAACTCTCATAACCTACTAAGTGAGAGTATCTTTCATTTGACATAAAAGAACTCTTTCAAGAGACAGAGTTTATGCTAATGAAGAGACTGAGCACAGTGTTCCTACATGGCCTCAGGATGCAGTTAGTTATCAGAAGGAGCAATTGAGTGAAAGGTTTACTTTCAGGCCCACCAACTGTCCTCTTGGAAAGAAGCGATGGCTTAGAGTTTAAAGCTCTATAAAAATTATTATTCATATCCAACCAGTTTCTGGGTTAGGGAACACATTCATGTCCCTGCTCTATGGTTCACCTCAGTTCCATGGGCAGAGGGGTGCCTATATTTAGGAATTCTTCAGACCTTGTCTTATATACCAATTCACCTGTCTCTTTTATAATAAATGAGTAAAAATTAGTATTTCTCTGAGTTCTGTAACCTGCTCTAGCAAATTAACTGAATCCAAGGAAGGACTCATGAGAACCTCCAACTTTAGCCAGTTGGTCAGAAGCGCACATTACAATCTGGACATAAAAACTGACATCAGAAATAGAGGAAGTCTTGTGGAACTGAACTCTTACCTTGTAGGTTCTGACACTAGTTCCAGGCAGATAGTGTCAGAATTTAATTAATTTATAAGATACCCACTTCAGTAACTCTAGGGGTAGAAACCTAAAGCAAAGAAATAAAGGCCTGATATCAGTCTGTGAAAGATAGTAAAAGAAGCATGGAGACCTAAGTGGTACAGGATGCCAGAAAATACAGGCCAGCGCAAAAGTAGGTTTTCAATTGTTCATATGAGAAACAATAGAACAGGGGTCCCAAACTACGGCCCGTGGGCCACATGCAGCCCCTTGAGGCCATTTATCCGGCCCCTGCTGCACTTCTTGAAGGGGCACCTCTTTCACTGGTGGTCAGTGAGAGGAGCATAGTTCCCATTGAAATACTGGTCAGTTTGTTGATTTAAATTTACTTGTTCTTTATTTTAAATAGTTTTTGTTCCCGTTTTGTTTTTTTTACTTTAAAATAAGGTATGTGCAGTGTGCATAAAGATTTGTTCATAGTTTTTTTTATAGTCCGGCCTTCCAATGGTCTGAGGGACAGTGAACTGGCCCCCTGTGTAAAAAGTTTGGGGAACCCTGCAATAGAATAAATAACAATATAAGAATAACCTCTGTGTACTAGCCAAATGGCTTAATGGTAGAGCAGCAGCCTGGAGTTGGATGTCCAGGGTTTGATTTTGTAAGGGTACACAGCAGAAATGCCCGTCTGCCTCTTCACCCCTCCCCCTCTCTCTTCATTTTCTCTCATCCCCTGCTGTAGCCATGGTATGATTGGAATGAGTTGGTTCCAGGAGCTATGGCCCCTCCTCAGGTGCTAAAGTAGCTCAGTTGACGTGCAATGTTGCAATGGCCCCAGATGATGGAGAGAGCAACACCAGGGGCATGGATCCAGGTCAGGGGACATGTGGGAGTCTGTCTCTCTGCCTCCCCAACTCTCAGTTAATAATAAAAAATGAAAAAAAATTATTACGTGACTTGAGCCACTGGGTAGGTCAAATGCCTATTAGTAAAATGAGGAAAATCACTAAAGTCCAAAATAAGTAAAATCTGTAGTTCATTGTGAAACAAAGTTTAAGATTAATATTGCACAGCCAAGTACAAACGAAGAAACCAAGGGAACGAGTACATCTTAAATAAGTTCTTATCTGAAACAGTAGCATAGATCTCATTAACATATAGAAAGCAAGATTACTAAATATACAGTGTTTAAAAACATGTAGAATAAAAGGTGAGGCACATGGTTCTGGAATTCAGTAAAGCAACCCAAGAGCACCAAACACTAGGCAGTGTGATCTGGAGCACAAGCAGAGCCAGGTGTACAGATCAAATACGTGGTGAGAACGGATGTGGACCCTCAGCATCTGATTTCCAGGGAAGTGTAACAGACTGAGGAGGGTTATCGTATTCCAACCACGTGCCATTCTTCTTCATTCTGCCGACAACCTAACCCTCCCAGAACACTATCTCTAAGCTGGACAAGAGATCCTGAAATTAAGTCACAAACTAACGGTCTTCCTGGAACACAATGCCCTTCCTATGTTCTTACATCAAGAGGGTGGATGACATGCAGTCAAGTGCTAACTCAGCAGGCACGGACCCACCATATGCGCACATTCCAAAGAAAAGACTGGCCCTGAGTCATTACTGGTGAATAAGCTGTGACTCCCTGAGATATCCTACCTGATGGATGTGTCTTTTTCTGTGTGTAGTTTTCCGAAGTCAGAAGCGGGAAGGCAGACAGACTCCCCCATGCATCCAATTGGGATCCATATGACATATCCACCAGGGGGCAATGTGCTGCCCATCAGGGCCTTGCTCCATTGTGGAAGGAGCCCTTGTAGCACCTGAGGCAGAGGCCATGGAGCCATTCTCAGAGCCCGGGCAATCTTTGCTCCCATGGAACCTTGGCTGCCAGAGGGGAAGAGAGAGACAGAGAGAAAGAAGAGGGAGAGGGGTGGAGAAGCAGATGGGCGCTTCTCCTGTGTGCCTTGACCGGTAATCGAAACAGGGACTTCCACACGCCAGGCCGACGCTCTACCACTTAGGAATTAGGCCATACCAGACAGTGTATGTGAACAATGTGATTTATGGTGGATGCCTGCTTTGGTGTGCCCAAGGTTTGGTACAACACTGTAACCTTTTCACTTTGGGGGCTAGACAGCCCAGCTGGGTCAGCTTCTCTGGTTGGCAATCCTTCACACATGGTATCAATCAGAAAAGTTTTTCAGACAATAAACATGTCTTATCTGTTTCCCTGGGTCAGGAGTCCAAGCATATAGCCCTTTGCCTAACTGAGTCCTTTTCTCAGGGTTTCAAAACTGCGTGAAGATGTCAGCCAGGCCTTGTGAACTCATCCGGAGCTGGGACCTCTTCCAAGTTCACTGGTTGTTGGAGAATTCAGTTCCTGTGATTGTAGGACTAAGGTCCTTGACTACCAGAGCAGCATGCTATTTCCTGATGGGTGACCCTCTCCACCAGGAATGGTAACAGGGGAGCACCTGCTATGACTTTTGTTCCTGTCTCTTTTTTTTTTTTTAATTTTATTAATTTATTTTTTTACACAGACAGAGAGTGAGTCAGAGAGAGGGATAGACAGGGATTACAGACAGGAACGGAGAAAGATGAGAAGCATCAATCATTAGTTTCTCATTGCGCATTGCAACACCTTACTTGTTCATTGATTGCTTTCTCACATGTGCCTTGACCACGGGCCTTCAGCAGACGGAGTAGCCCCTTGCTGGAGCCAGCAACCTTGGGTCCAAACTGGTGAGCCTCGCTCAAACCAGATGAGCCGGCACTCAAGCTGGCGACCTCGGGGTCTCGAACCTGGGTCCTTCCGCATCCCAGTCCGACGCTCTATCCACTGATCCACCACCAGGTCAGGCTTGTTCCTGTCTCTTATCTTTAGACACTTTGAAATGGCTCTCTTGACTAGATCAGAGAATTTAGGACTTTACACATCACTCTTAAATTTTGTCCCATACATCTTTTATTCTTTTTTTTTTTTTTTTTTTTTTTTTTTTGTATTTTTCTGAAGCTGGAAACAGGGAGAGACAGTCAGACAGACTCCCGCATGCACCTGACCAGGATCACCCTGCACACCCACCAGGGGCAACGCTCTGCCCACCAGGGGGCGATGCTCTGCCCCTCCGGGAGGTCACGCTGCTGCGACCAGAGCCACTCTAGCGCCTGGGGCAGAGGCCAAGGAGCCATCCCCAACGCCTGGGCCATCGTTGCTCCAATGGAGCCTTGGCTGCGGGAGGGGAAGAGAGAGACAGAGAGGAAGGAGGAGGGGGTTGACAAGCAAATGGGCGCTTCTCCTATGTGCCCTGGCTGGGAATCGAACCCGGGTCCCTCACACGCCAGGCCAACGCTCTACCGCTGAGCCAACCGGCCAGGGCCTCCCATACATCTTTTATATTTGAAATTTTAATCTGCAGTGTTCTGTTGTCACAAATTGTAACCGGGATTATAACAGCACACTCTCTTCCCTGATAATGTCTACCTTCTAAACAATAGGTAAGGTGGCTCATTTTTTCCCCCTTCTTTTTCCAAGTGAGAGGAGGGGAGATAGAGACATACTCCTGCATGCACATTCACCAGGATCCACTTGGCATCCTTGTGCGAGACGATGCTCTGCCCATTTGGGGCCACGCTCGCAACAGTGGCATTTTTTAGAGCCTGAGATGAAGGTTCTATGGAACCATCCTCACAGCCCGAGGCCCATGCACTGGAACCAATCATTCGATGGCTGCAGGAGGGGGAGAGAGAGAAAATGGGGAGAGGTGGAGAAGCAGGTGGTCGCTTTTCTTGTGTACCCTCACTAAGCGTCAAACCTAAGACATCCTCAGGCTGGGCCGACGCTCTAGCATTGAGCCAACTGGCCAGAGCCAAGGTAATTCAATTTTAAAATTACTTAAATAATGCCAGTCTTCTACTCAAAAGTTCCTACTGGTTTCTCAAATCATTTGTAATGAATGCAAGGATTTAAATAGCCTTGATAAGTGACGTGTGACCACTTATCAAGTATCTCAGAACTCCCTGCTGCCACCTCATTGTCCTTGTCTCCCGTCATTTCCTCTCTTCCTAATTACGCAATATCCAGACAAGGTTTCTGAGAGTTCCTCAAACACATTCAGGTTCAGCTCTTTGAACCCCCCCCCCATAGTCTCATATTTGGAAAACTCTGGAAGCTGACTGACATCCCTGAGGTCGCTGGCATGAGTGTGGGCTTATCAGCTTGAGTACAGGATTGCTGGCTTAGTCTCAGATCACTGACATGATCCCATGGTCACTGGCTTGAAGCCCATGGTCTCTGGCTTGAACAAGAGCTCACTAGCTTTCATGGAGCCCCCATCAAGGCACGTGTGAGAAGCAATCAGTGAACAGCTAAAGTGCCACAATTACGAGTTAATGCTTCTCATCTCTTTACCTTCCTATCTTCCTCTCTTTCTCCCTTTAAAAAAAAAAAAAAAAGCCTTACATAAGAGCCACACCCATTCCTGAAAGTACAATTCTGGCAAAAAACAGACCCTTTTACATTGCTGGGTTAATTTTTCTTACAACCGTTTTTAATCTAAGATATAACTTTTTATTGTATATAGTACTTCTGTTGAGACCAAAGGTACTATGAAGATGAGATATAGGACTACTTTTTTTTCTCTATCTTTTTTGTACTGTTGTTAGTTGAAAACTATCAGGATATCAAAAAGAAAGTTTTAATGGCCCTGGCTGGTTGGCTCAGCGGTAAAGTGTTGGCCCAGTGTGTGGGAGTCCCAGGTTCGATTTCCAGTCAGGGCACACAGGAGAAGCACCATCTCCTTCTCCACCCTTCCCCCTCTCCTACCTCCCACTCTCTTTCTCTCTCTCTTTCTCTCTCTCTCTCCCTCTCTCTCTCTCTCTCTCCCCCCCTCCCTCAGCAAAAGGCTCCATTGGAGCAAAGTTGGCCCAGGCACTGAGGATGGCTCCATGGCTTCTGCCTCAGGCACTAGAATGGCTCTCGCCGCAACAGAGCAACACCTCAGATGGGCAGAGCATTGCCCCCCAGTGCGTTTGCCAGGTGCATTCCAGTGGGTTGCATGCAGGAGTCTGTCTGCCTACCTCCCGCTTCTAACTTCGGAAAATACAAAAACAAAGCAAGTTTTACAGAAATAAAGCAATCACATCAACTACAGGCGGCAATCACAGGTATGGACCACCCTAAAAAGTGTGTCCATAAAGCACAGAAACTGTCCAGTCAGGACGATCACATATCATGCAGATCACTGCAGGAGAAAGGGCCATTTCATATGACAGGAAACTTGGATACTTGAGACTAAGTGACACCAAAAGATGATGGAAAAGTAATCAATTTCATTTTTATATCCTAGTGATAAATACTGAAAAATGCAATCAAGAACACAATTCCAATTACTGCATAATAAAAGACAATATCATACAAAGGTACAACCTAAGAAAGGAAAGGCTGAAAGGTTTTATTCTGAAACTTATACAACTTTGTTGGAAGATATTAAAGACCTAATTAGAAAGAAAAGCACCCAATGATCCAGTATTGGTATGAAGAATATAGTTAAAATGAACTTACTACACAATGAGATAGAGTCAATGTAATCCCTATCAAAATCCTAGCTGCTTGTTTTGTAGAAATTCATAAGCTCATTCTAAAATTCAAGTGAAAATTTAAAAATGAAGATGTCAAAGTGATCTGGAAAGAGAGGAGTGCCATTGGAGAATTCACTCTTTCCAATTTTGAAAGCTGCTACAAAGGTATAGAAATAAAAAACACTGGGCCCTGGATGTCTAGCTCAGAGGTACAGCATCAGCCCGGTATGTGGAAGTCCCGGGTTCGATTCCCAGCCAGGGGACAGGAGAAGCACCCATTTGCTTCTCCACCCTTCCCCTTCCTCTTTCTCTCTGTCTCTCTCTTCCCCTCCCACAGCTAAGGCTCCAATGGAGCAAAGCTGGCCTGGGCGCTGAGAATGGCTCCATGGCCTCTGCCTCAGGCGCTAGAATCGCTCCATTTGCATTAGAGCAATGCCTCCCATGGGCAGAGCATGGACCCCTAGTGGGAATGCCCAATGGATCCCGTTTGGGCACATATGAGAGTCTGTCTCTCTGCATCCCCCCCTCCCCACTTCTCACTTCAGAAAAATACAAAACCAACCAACCAAAAAAAAAAACCCACCATGAAAATATGTACACATAAAATGTTCCAAAATTGAGTATGGTGACGGTAACACAACTAAATAAATATACTAATAACCAATTAACTTTTCAGTTAAATGGCTAAATTATTATGTGAATTAAATCTAAAAAAAACAAATATATGAGGTAAAATCAGAAGCTTTAGGAAAACAAATGCAGCGATAACATCTAACAATGAAGACAATCTGATTTAGACAAACTCGGAAGGATGGCACGTGAAGCACACACACGTTAGGACCTCGTTTACACTCGAACTCGTGTAGCATGTTAACAGAAACATTCCTTGTTAATCAAATGAAACAACACAGAGCTTTATAAGAAAGCTAAAAAGAAAAAATAACAAAAAAAGAGAACTCAGTATAGAGAGAACATCTCAAGTGATGTCACAATGGAAAGAATTTACAATGTCTAGTGCAGAAAAGGAAACTCAGGGTAAAAAAAGAATGGAGTTCAGGAGATTCCTGCTCTCACATGGAAAAGGATAAGTCAGAGGCCAGCTGCCGTGGCAATGAGTACACCGCACAGGAAGGAAGTGGGTATTAGACAATATTAAAGAGATGTTAATGTCGGAGTCCATCTCACAGAACAGAAAAAGGTTCACTTAGGGGAACTGCTGAAACATTCAAGACTGATGAGAACTGCTTATGAAAAACGTTTGAAGGAGGTGGACAAAGAACGACATAAATGCAGCATGAAAACCAGGCTGTCACAGGGACACAGCCTCCAAGGTGGGGCTGAAAGTTATGAAGAGAAATCGCTATTTCCAAACAGGGCAGGAAGGCGCAGCAGTTAGAAGAATGTGACGAATTCAAAGTACTGTCTTTCTAGAGAGGCAAGAAAAGTAAAATTTCATAGCAAGAAAGGGGGAAACAGGCAGAGACACTGAGGCCGAGGACAAAGAACAGAAAGATCTGAGAATCCTAGGAAGAAGAAAACTATGCAAACAAAACAAGATGTAGAAAGAATAAACAGGGATGGTTGCTCTAATGAGAAAAAAAAAAGGTATGTTTTCTTTGGTTTCCTCATTCACTGTCATGGCTCTGACACCTTCTCTGACTCCCTGGTCCCCCACCTTGCTGGTTCTCACTCACTCACCTGGACAGAGCAGATGTTGGGGTCCATCCCCTACTGTCCACGGTTCTTCCCCTCGCTCCAACTTGGAAAGCGCATCTGGTTTGCAGGATTGATATCCTGCTCAGAGGGAAAAATGACACAAGACTTAAACTTACTGAACTGGGCTGCGGTCAGTCAAGACGAACAATGTTACATTTCAGGGAATGAACACGCTTCACATCTGTAACACAAAGTCTGTTGTCTCAGGAGGCAGAATGGGATACCTTCTTGTCTGAGGTAATGGAAGGATCTGAGGTCTACCTTTCAGAGAACTGTAGTTATTCAGGAGAGTTAAGCAACTGAGGGGAAAAAGCCACTGACAGACACCTTCTAAGTGACACAGCGGAGCTGTCCTCACCCAATGACACCAGATGGCTGGAGATCTCCAACATCACGTCCCGGTACAGGTCCTTCTGATCGGGGTCCAGGAGCCGCCACTCCTCCCGGGTGAAGTCCACAGTCACATCGTGAAATGTGAAGCATTCCTGTATCAACACCGTGCTGGTTAATGGTGTGATATGCTTTCGATGATATAAAAGAAATGTTAGTTTTTCTGCACATTTTCACTTTATATGATACATCTATAGAGTGAAAGAAGTTTTATTTTGTTGTTTATTTATTTATGTATTTAGTTCTTTTTGGAAAGAGACAGTGAGAGAGTCAGAGACAAGGACAAATAGAAACAAACAGACAGGAAGGGAGAGAGAAAAGCATCAATTCTTCGTTGTGGCACCTTAGTTGTTCATTGATTGTTTTCTCATATGCGCCTTGACCAAGTAACTATAGCAGAGCAAGTGACTCCTTGTTCAAGCCAGCGACTTTGGGCTCAGGCCAGCGACCTTCATCCTCAAGCCAGTGACCTTTGGGCTCAAGCTAGTGACCATGGGGTCGTGTTTGTGATCCCACGCTCAAGCCAGCGACCTCGCACTGAAACCAGATGAGCCTGTGTACAAGCTGGGCAGTTTGGCGTTTCTAACCTGGGTCCTCTGCATCCTAGTCCGATGCTCTATCTGCTGCGCTACCGCCTGGTCAGGAGAAA